>NC_137271.1:1122559-1195059 GCF_053477335.1 Acartia tonsa | reverse complement strand
TTCTGTAGGTTGATTGGCAGACTAAATTACATACAGGATGTTTAAAATCATGTGAATTACCTAGATTCCTACCTAATAATAAATGTGTCAGAAGACAAGTTTTTATTTTGTTCCTCCACATGAAGTCAAATGAATATTGAATTACCTGTTACGCCACATGTAATCGAACAGATGATCTGGAAGATTTTCGTTGGGGAAGCCATTTCCTGCTTTAACAGCCTGCTTCATCTAAAAATTAGTGCATCAGACACCGTAAACAAGTTTTATACACATATTGCATATTTACATTATACAATCTGTTAAGTTTTAGTGGATTCAGATCAAAATGTTAAAGAAATAGGAAGAGGTAACAATATACTACATGATTTTGGTTTATATCTGCCAAATTTTTAAGCCTATAAAACTAAATTTAAATTGTATTTTTTAATTTAACTTGCAGACAAATACATCTTCAGATGATTCCATTGTTGAGCTTTAAAAAGTTAGCGCAGGTAGTTTCTGACCCACCTATCCTATTGGTCAAAATTTATTAACTTAAATCGTATTTGCGCCTTTAAATAAAAAATTATATAAAAAACGAATTTTATAAAAAATCCTTAAAATTTTATGCAGATTTCAAATCGATTATATTCATTAAAATTCTTTCAAACTTATATAGCTTATTAAACATACTTGCTTCCATGCACTCTCAATGTTCTGTGTATGGGCCCCTAAACATAAGACAAAATTAATATGTAAGAATTTTAATGCACTTATTCAAATGAGATTAACTATCATAGAAATGTTGTGAGGTTTTGTATAATTTTACCATAATCTCCAAATTTTTAAAAACAATTACAAACAAAGATGGCAACATCCATAAGTAGTGAAGCACTAAAAATTTATAGAAGGACAAAGCGACAAAAAAAATTATAGGGAATATGTTCATTTGATAGAAGTGCAATAATAATAATAAGAAATTACAAAACCTTTCTGATATATATTATATACCTAGATAAAAAAATATTTTCAATGTCTTTTATGCATGATCGACAGCCTGAAGGACAAACTAAGTTATACACTTTACCAAACAATTTCCCTTGCATATCTTCAATGACATTTCCCCTATTAGCATTACGGACAGACTGTAAGACAGACAAAGTGAATAATAGAGTAGTTTAGCTACTAATAAATCTTACCTGTCACCGGATCTATAAAATTTTCCGAGTGATTAACAGTTGCATGTTCAAATCTATATCCTTGAAGGTTAGGTATCTCATTGTATGCCCTAAAATAGTATAGGGAATCTACACAAAAAAATATGCTATAGAGTGAGAAAGATGGCCAGACATGACAAACATGGAAAATAAGCTTTGCTGCTGAAAATAAAAGGTTTATCTATCTGGTCTAAAAGGTAAAATTATAGAAATTGTTTAATAAGTTTAGAGCAAAATACTAGAATACAATAGATAACCAAAAATTTAACATAATAATCAAAAATAGATATCTTACCTCCACAGGTCGCTGTGAATTACGGAACCAGGCCGAACATGCTTCTTGATGAGGGCTAACAGAGTTTCTGCTGAACGATTCGGAACTATAAATAGAAGGTTTATGAAATCATAATGAAATACAGTATCAAAGTTTGGGAGGGTTGTGTGGGCTTGTTTTTATAGTTATCAACCTAACAGGAATAAGGTATAACCAACAAGGAAATTAATTATTTAACCCTATTTCACCATACTTGCTTAAAACCTGTTTTTTAGAAGATACAATTTTTAGCATTAAAACAGTCCAACTATGGTAATTGATATATTATTACATGGATGTTGCACCAGATATATCTGCTATTATAAAAATCCACTGTCAGCTGGAAAAATAACGAAACCCGCCATCCACCTCCTTGACCTTATCCTCTCCCCTTCTACTGGATGAATGAACAGACTAATAAATGAGTACCATAAAAGCAGGGAGGGAAAAGCCATTGGACTGTTTATTATACTAGTCTTATTTTATAATAACGTTTTCTTATTCGTTGGCAAACAACTTTGGTGATTTTACTGAATTTTGATTGGTTGGTTCATAAAGTTAAATGTCCCAACATTTCAACCACTCATTGTAATATATAGATAATATTATTTTGTGTAGCATCATTGGGGATAGATATCAATTTATTTGTCATTGTCTTATCCCATTAGATCCCTGCATATTAGCAACCTAAATTGACGACAATTGTATTGGTTGATCAATGTTATAATGATATAATCTAGATACATACTCTATAAATCAGCCAATGGGAAAACAGCTGAGGAATATTCAGGATAATTTGCCCCCCAAATCAATTTTCGAATTAATTTCCTTATTGGTTATACCTTATTCCTGTCAACCTAATTCTTTTTTTAAAATCTCTTATATGACTGGATATACACATAAAACTTTGAAAATTGAATTTCGGCACTTCCCTCTAGGGGCTAGTGGAGCAAAAGACCCCCCAAAACACTAAAATTATGAGTTCTGAGCTTATTTTTAAAGATATCAACCTGATTTTTTTTAAAGCAAACTTTTTTTTGAAAACCGAATTAAGTAGCTATTTCAAATTTCATTTTGGGACTTTCCTTCTATGAGCATGTGGAGCAAAATACCCCCCCCCCTCCCTTTCATTTTGACACTAATGATGATTACATAAATATTCCTGGTATGGCTATCACAGTTGCAGGTTTTGTTGAGGTACAACATAGGCCAAACACCCAGAGTTGATCCCTTGGCTGTCTTCCTCTGTTGTATTTCGGCTAAAAAAAAGATCATTTACAGGGTACTATCTATGAACAAGAGCAAGTGATTTCAAGCACCTTCCAGCATTGATTTTTTTTAGTGAATATTTAATATACTAGGTTTGTGTTTAATATTTACTTTATCGACTAAAAATTTAGATTTCACCTTGTTTTTTTTATGAAAAAAAACTTTGAAATGATAAGTATTGTTTGGTGCAGTATCATCAAATGTTTTGATGAGTTCAAACTGTTGTTTAAAAGCTCTGTGATTAAAAATGTATATTTAGAAAGAGGGTTGGTAACTTGTAATATTGTAAACAGTTTAATTAATATACTTTTGTAATATACAGCATTTGATGCCTTTCTTCAGTATTATTTTAGTTTTGTCCTTTGAACTCAACAAAGCATTTTATGATATTGTTTTAAAAAGGCTTTACATTTAAAAGTTTGTTTCATATAAGCCATGGTGAAACCTAAATTCTTAGTCAATAAATCAAATATCAAACATAAACCTAGTATATTCACTAAAAAAAATACCATGGATCAATGCTGGAAGTTGCTTAGAATCACTTCCTTTTGTTTGTGGATAGTCCTCTTTTACCTCAAGTTTTTTATTTGAAGACAGACAACAGGATTAAAAGTTTTATGAAGATTTTAGTTGCAATCAATTAAATAAGTTTAAGTAAGAATGGATTTAATAGCCATTACAATTTGAAAAGCAGGTGTTGGATATTTAAAGGGATAGTTCTATGTAGTGTATTTAAAGAGTTAAGGTACTTAGAGTAGTGAACTTTTATACGTTTTAGAAGAACATATTAGGCATTTGATAGATATGATGATTTTTAAAAGAATTTTTAACTTTGACCTGACAGAACTTTTTGCATTCAACTGACCGATAGCTAAAGTGGCAGAAGCTGTGCCACTAGAAGTAAATTACCTTGTGGTTGAACAGCGATTCATCGATTTGGACAACCTAAAAATGCATGATAGGTTCATGTTAAAGTCCAAAAGTAGTGAATTGAGAATTGAGAAAGAAAAAGATAAGGGGGGGGGGAGTTTTGCCACTTTTGCTTACTCCGTGATTATTAACATTTTGAATGTTATTGACATATCTGAAGGAAAAATTTTAACCTGCCTTTTGGTTCACTCTGCAGAGGTAAAAAATCTTTTCTTTTATTTAACAGAATATGTATCTTCTTTTATGTTATTGACATATTTGGCCTCTAAGTTCAGGTCTTGCAGGTAAAAAATTTATCTTTTTTATTTGAAAAGTTAAAACAGGATATGCATCTTTTTTTTGATGTTATTGAACCTGGAGTCCTATTGTAATTTTTTCTTCATTTAATCCCAAATTACCTATGTTCTATTATCAATACCTAATAATCACGGAGTTAGCAAAAGCGGCAAAACTCCCCCCCCCCCACCCCTCTTATTTTGTCAAATGTCGTTTAATAGAGAAAGTTTTTTTTTTTAAATAGTTATAGGCAGAAATTTACTTAAGCATTACATTTATGTTGTATAATCAATCAACTGGATTCTTTATTTATTGTTAAGCATGAATCAATAAATAAAAAAAGACAGGGTTGTATATTCGGCATGTTTGACCCTTCAATGGTTTAGGGGAAAAATGTAAAAAATAAGAGAACTGAAAACATAACATTTTTTTCCATTTTCTGCCCTGCTTGGTGAAGAAAAATAAAAGAACATGTGGGGGGGGGGTGGAGGGGGTAATATTAATAAAATAAGATCAGAATTTTTTGCATATTTCCCCTTCCTTGCTGGAAAAAAAACAAGGAGGGGAAAACAAATACAAATTTTTTCAGCAGGGGAAAAAATTAATCTTGTGTAGAATATACACCCCTGAGAATAAACTTACCACATCCTCTCCCCCTAAAGTGGGCCCATTTTCTATAACTTGATTCACCTTCCAGGAACAAATTTCTCGTCTAAATTACTACATTCTTAATCTTTTAATCAATTGAAATAAAATAAATTAACGAAAAAAGCTACCCGTTACGGACGGACGGACGGACGGACAGACGGACGGACGGACGGACGGACGGACGGACGGACGGACGGACAGACGGACGGACGGACGGACAGATGGACAGATGGACGGACTGACCGACCCTAATTATCAAAAAACTTCGCTTTTTAAAAAAAACTCAAACTTTCCAATTGTCCATTTGTGTACAAAGTTTTGAAATAACTAGGTACATTTTATTGAAACAATTTCTTGTTTATCAAGTGTTCAAAATATTATAGATTTTTAAGATTAAGATTAAGATTAAGTTCCTTATAAAGTTGTAGATTTTAACCACAAGGTTCTTGCTAATTCCAGCAACCTAAGAATAACATGTTTAAGATTATAATATCAGTTGCAATCAAAAAAGAGTTTTTATCAAAGAAGTAATGTGTTTTTCAATGGAACAAAATTATTTTGCCAACTTACCATAGATTGAAACTAAGGGGGGGGGGGGGTAGCTTGCTACTTTCGTGTAATCAGTGTACTGCAGTGTACTGTGGGCTATGTATTGATATAAGACTATAGGTTCTTTAAGATAAAAGTTTACTTTTGGGTAGTAGGCTCACATCAATATCTAGCCCACAGTACACTGATTACACAAAAGTGGCAAAAGTTACCCCCCCCCCCTTATTTATATGTGCCTTAAATTGTTTGGAGCTTTCAAATAAAAGAAATTAAAGCTGAAAATATTTCTAAGCATAAAAATTTATGACTTAAAACTTATTTGTCCTTAGAATAAGCTTTTTGAAATTGATGTATCCCCATTTAATGTCATTTTTTTATATAGTATTTATAAATGCAGTATTCTACCAAACCACTGACAGAACTTTTCAATTTGTACTTTCCTATTGTTGTACCATTTACCTAGAATTTTGCTATTTTAGTACTTGACTACCTATCTATTATTATAAGGGAGTGGGGGTTAATGTAACCATCTCGTAATCAATGTATAAATAGCACTTAGAATTCGATTTTAAATCTGATTACGAGATGGTTGCATTAACCCCCCTCCCCCCCTGTTTTATACCTGAACACTCATACTTATGTTGAGCCTCTTTACCCAGTTATAAGTACATTGCAGGATTTTACCTATCCGCATCTGGTAACACTCCAGAAAACTGTTATATCTTAAAATAAAATTTTTGAGGAAAATTGCTGCAACTGAACTGAACAGCCATTTGTCGTAAAACTATCTTTCTATTTTTTTGTATGTGTAAAATACTGTCTTAACTTTTTTCATTATAATTTTTGATGGACCATATAAAGACTTTTAAATTTCAAGGACTTAAGACAGTTTGTCCTTCAATCTACAGTAAGACCCACGAAAAAGTATTTTTTAGCATCTACAGCCCTTATTTCTCAATGAAATATTAAAAAATGCATATGTCCTTGTTCTTTTAGTTTAATGATATTTTGAAAAACTTACTTATTAGGCATAATTGTTTAAGATTAAAAAACCAAATAAATCTTTATGAATATAGCAGGAAAATTGTTTTTGTTTCCATTTTTTATTAGTTTTTGACCAAAACTGTAGGTAGTGTTCATGATAAAATAAAATTTTTCGAAGCTCATGTTTTTTTAAAACACCCTTTCTATATCTTTCAGTCTTATATCTGTTAGTCTGTAATTACTAGTAAATATATCTTTTGAAATTAGGATGTTAGGTGTTAGTTACCTGATGCTGATCAAGCTTTTATTGTGTACGTTACAGCAGAAGGCTCTCTTGTTTAAACTAAATATAGAATGTTTAAGTACAGTATTATTTACTAACGGCTATGCCACTACAGGTCTCAGTATTATCCTCTTTGGATTTTTTTCAATAAAAAAAATTTTTAACCCCCCCAACAAAACTATGAACCTGGTTCGGCCCCTTGGAGGGAAGGGGGAGTAATTTTTTTATGAGTGATTTTCTTGAGTGGGACCCTCCCCCAAAATAGTTATAAACCTTGCCAGGATCTATGAGAAGCTACCATGTAAAGGAAAACCATATCAGTTCAACGGTTAGAGATATCCTTCATTACAAATAGACAGACAGAGACATCCTGTTAATTTATTATAAGGCTATTCATAACTGAAAAAGAAAAAGTTCACCCTCCTCTCCCCTTTTCAAATCTTACAATAATGAATAATAAATGGTGAGTTTATCATCTTACCGTGCGCTTTTTTGTATTCGCATGTAACGCTGGCAACCAGGTTTTGGGCATTTCTGGGGTCCAATAATTCCTAAATAAACAAGGATGACAATATTGATAAAAGTGAAGCTCTAAAATCAGAAGGAGTGACAAACAAACAATAACAAGGATGACAACATCCATAAGTAGCGAAGCACAAATATTAGAGGATGGGACTAACTGTTATAGTTGTTTTTTTCAAACCACGGGAAATTTAATTTTGATATCTTTAACTGAAAAAATTTTGAAAATACGACCATTTACACCAAAGATATGGGGGAAAAGAAAAAAAAAGCCAAAAACCTGCAAAAAGGCAGTCTGACCGTCATTGTTGTTTTCTTCAAATGACGGGAAATTTAATTTTGATATCTTTAACTGAAAAAAATTTGAAAATCGGACCATAAACACCAAAGATATGAGGAAAAATCTGGAAAATAAAAAAATCTTTACCTTTTTCTATCAGAAAATCCACGGCATCTGCATCATTATGAAACACTTGAACTAATACATTGGAATGATACTCAACATCCAGCTTGCTTAAAGCCATTCTGAAACCAAAAATAACATCACTTGAAAATTTCAAACATAAAAAAAATATTGTAACAGGAATTACAAGCATAAAAACAAAAAATAATTTGGCTAGGTAGGCAAAAATGCTATGAAAATTAATTTCACATATTTAAAACCAATATTTAATAAGCCTTTTTTTTTATGAATTTTTAGGAAATGAAAATTATTTAGGTAGGAAAAAAAGACTATCATTTGAAATTTTGGGAATAGTCCTTTTCGTGACATCGCTTCTTAAGGGGCGATTTGTCGTAAATTAAAATGTCTTTTTATATGTTATTTTAGGTTAGGTGATTGCCTCACAGGGTTAGTAATTGGCCCCGCAGGGTTAGAGCCCCCCGCAGAGGCTAGAAATAGGAGAAAATCTACTGTGAAAAATATGACAAATCGCCCCATAAGAAGCGATGTCACGAAAGGGACTATACCCGAAATTTTAGCATAATCAGTAAAAGTACAAAATGCCCTTTTTACTAACTTTTATATAAAGTAATATCATCTATTTACATCTTTGAATTAAATATCACTCGTTAGATTCAACATAACATATGGTTATCAATATAAAAACACTCATTTAAAGAGTTTATTTTATAACCAACAAATAACTATGAAGGAAAAACAGGTTTTTAATAATATTGATTCACATCTATGAATTATGAAATGATTCAATATATACCTAAAGACTAATACTATGTAATCATATATTATAAGAATAAGATAATAACAGATAAGAATAATCATTAGTAATAATACTAAGAATGAATCATATAAAAACCCTTAACAGTAAAATAAAACCATAATATGATAATTTTAATATTTTCACATAATTTACCTTTTAGAGCACTTTTAAATAATATAGCATTGCAGAAAACCACATTTAAGTCAGTCCCCATTAATTACTGTTTATGCAAAAGTGTCAAAACTAAGCCCCCCAACCCCCTTAATATTTCATTCAGATTGTTGATCATTGCCAGTCTCTCCTTCTTCTTCTGGAATGTCTTTGTCTTCGCCAAGAATCGCATCCACACATTCGGCGGGGTTGAACAGACACTCCTGATTTAATTGGAATAATTGGACTGCCACCAGATCCGCTGAAATTATTTAATCAATTTTAATCATGGATGTCAATCCATCATAAAAACGGCAGATTTATTATTCTCGTTTCTAAATGGGCACTGTATATTTTGTGGATTTTGTATTAAGAATTTAAATTTTTACTTATAAAATATAAATATCTGCCTATGCACGAACAAGAGCAATTGAATCTCAATACCTACCAGCAATTATTTAGTCAAAAGTATATCAAACATTTTGTTGAGTTCAAGGTGTCTTTAATTGTTTAATTGTCAAATGTTAAAATATAAAAAAGTAGGTACATTAATTAATTCTCGTATGTATGTTCAAATAAACACAAAATGGATTGGTTAGCCTTATAATAAAGGAACTTGATGTATGTCTGTCTGTCTTTTTGTACCAAAGAATCCTACTAACTGTTAAACCGATATGGTTCTCCTTTACAGGATTGCTTCTTACATTTTCTACACAATTCTACCTATACCTCTTAACTCATTAGGAGGACGAGTGATGGTGGGTGCTTCTCCAATTTTGTCCTCTAAAATAAAGAACTAAATTATAATCTTTATAAGTTTATGAAGCTAATACAGATCATGTAGCATCTTTATAGAAGCTTCAGCTTAATTCAATAATTAATAGATTTTTGGTGCTCAAGAATTTTTTTTAAACATAATTTTCTCGCTAAAAAATATAAAATAGACAATAAAAATATTATGCTCTTACCCAAACATGATCAATCATATAGAATTTGATATTTCTCCATATAAAAATTTTGGGGTATAGTCCCTTTCATGACATCACTTCTTATGGGGCGATTTGTCGTATTTTTCACAGTAGATTTTCTCCTATTTCTAGCCCCTGCGGGGGGCTCAAACCCTGCGGGGCCAATTACCTAACCCTGTGGGGCAATCACCTAACCCAATATAACCTAACCTAACCTAAAATAACATATAAAAAGCCATTTTAAAAATAAGACAAATCGGCCCATAAGAAGCGATGTCACGAAAAGGACTTTTCCCAAATTTTGGCTTTTATTAGGTAACTTTAATATTCATACTTAGAAGATCTAAATGTTTTGTCAGCTCTATACGGACATCTCCAATCGGCATGGCGATAATTTTGGCGATGGTCTGCCTAAATACAAAATACATTGGTTATATACCTATAAACTAAAATAAATGTTAACTACTTAATAAACCATTAAACCATGAACGTGTAAGGGGGAGAGTAAAAGGGTGTTTACCCCCCTAAAATAAAAATGAAAACTTTTATACATATTTTAATTTTATCCCCTTCATAAGCAAATTACCATCACACCACATTCCTCCATTTTGAGTGGGATATTTTCTAACACCCCCCCCCCCCTCCCCTACCCTAACATTTTAACAATATTTTACCTGTGCTGCCAGATATTTATTTTATCATCATCTTCCACCTCCTTCTCATGCTTCCTCTTCCTAAAATAAAATATTTTAAACGAGGTTGAAAAACTCAGTCTGTTGTCTGTCAGTGTGTCTGTACCAAAGAATCTCGCAAAATGCAGAATTGGTATGGTTCTCCTTTACAGGGTAGCTTTTCATAGGCCCAGGGAAGGTATAAAACATATTTTGGGGAGGGTACCACTACCCTCCCAAGATAAATCTTAGAGCTGTAACTCTTTTTTTTAGTTGATTTCTTTAAAAAAGTACCTAGTAGAACAATAATATTTACTAAATATGTGTATTCCATATTGAAAAGAACTATACACAAAATATTACTGAAAAATATTTAGTTCAACTACAACTTTGAAGGCCTAAAACTCACACCTTTACGGAATTTTAGCACAACCTACCTCCCCCTAATTGAAATATGTACAAACAGTTTTTCAAATTCAAACAAAACAATATACCTTACGCCTCCAGCAACCACAGTTGATTTTTTGGCATCATAATCAGCTGACTCCTTGTGGAGTTTGTGACCGGCGTCCTTCAGTTGCTGATATGATTTATTTATACTCCCTCTCTTAATAAAACATGATGGAGTTAGAGGCTATATTTGAAAGATTTTTAAGTCTTGATATTTTTAAAAAATACGTGGTAGAAAATAGAAATTCTTTCAAATATAGCTAAATATAAATATATAAATATAGTTAAACCCATTAACTAGGGAAAAATATACAGTTCACTTAATTAAGTTCTAATGCATTTCGTGAAACTACCCCTCTCTTTTGTAAATGATATCAAAATAGGCAATAGTGATTTGAGCCGAAATGTATAGACTAACAGAATCATAGGTACATTTATACTTACTTTACATCTTTCTTGAATTGTTCATCTTTTTCGTATGCAGCACATATCTAGAATGAAAACAACTTGAAAACTTAAAAACAACAATTGTTTTCTGTCGTTTCAGGAAAACAACTATGACTATCAGACTGCCTTTAAGCAGGTTTTAGGCTATTTTTAAATTTTTCTCCATATCTTTGGTGTTTATGGTCCAATTTCCAAATTTTTTTTAGATATAGTATCAAAATTAAATTTCCTGTCGTTTCAAGAAAAAAATATGACTGTCAGACTGCCTTTAGGCAGGATTTAGGCTATTTTTGTATTTTTCACATTTTTCTCCATACCTTTGTTGTTTATGGCCCGATTTCCAAATTTTTTCAGTTATAGATATCAAAATTTAATTTCTTGTCGTTTCAAGAAAACATCAATGGCGGTCAGACTGCCTTTTCAGAGGTTTTTGGCTATTTTTATATTTTTCACATTTTTCCTCATATCTTTGGTGTTTATGGTCCGTTTTTAAAAATATTTGTGGTTAAAAATATCAAATTAAATTTCCTATTATTTTGAGCATGTTGAAAAGTTTTTGTGATTTTTTTCCCTAATATACATGCTTTTGACAACTAATATCTAAATTCTTATTTATTTTTTTGTGCTTCGCTACTTATGGATGTTGTCATCCTTGTTAATAATATAAATTCTTACATATCTGTTATACAATCTAATTTTCTTGGAAACATTTGCACTGACTATTGGTCTCAATGGGCGGTCAAAATCTGGGCATTTATCCAGGGGTAAACCTTCATAGTAATTACTCTTGACCCTGAACAAAATTGTAATCTTACAAAAAATATCATATATATGTGTATAGGTAATAATTTAAGGATCCAGGTTTGATCCTGCATGTCTTGATCCTCCAGCGAGCGGATTATGGATTGGAATAGTATGCATTGTATGCAAAAATAGTATGTTTATGGCCAGCCTGAATATAATCACATATCTTTTACCTTGAAACGATTTGTTCCACCAGGGTCTCCATGTTGCCGCTGAGAGGCTGTAAATCCGTTTCGCCAGACTTTACCATTGTAGTTCTGTATTAAACAAGGAAAAAAATACGTGGCAGATATAGTTCATTTATTAATACCGGCTACGCCCCTAGAGGCCTCTAGTGGCACTTTAAATGTTTTTTGTTCAAATCTATACGATACTCCTCCCCCCCCCCTCTTAATTAGTTACAAACCTTCCTCGGACCTATGAGAAGTCTTTTTTCACACACTTAATTTACTTAATTACATAGACCTTAATTGTAAGGAAGGGTTAAATTTTAGTTTTATGAGTGACAAAGTTAATTTAAGGTTAAAATGACAAACTAATATTATGGTATATAATGGATTAAAAATAAAAGAATAAAACTGTGAAATTTATTTTATAAAAAAACTTTCAACAGAATTTTGTAGAATTTATTAATTAATGCAATACATTCAAATATTAAATATACAAAATAAATCATATTACAAATTACAATTTTATAAATAGGGTTTTGTATAATGCAACCATCTTGTAATCAATGCACAAATGGCACTTAGAATCTGAATTTTATTATGAAACTTGGCATTATTAATCATTAGTAGGTATATTTTCTCTAAGGGGGACAAGAGCAAGTGATTCTAAGCACCTTCCAGCAGTGAATTCAAATATTACTATTGTGAAAATACTAGAGTCATGTTTGGTTTAGTTATACCAACTAAAATAAATAAAGTTTGCTTATGTATCAATCAAAAACTATATTTTTCATTATTACTGATCCACTTCATTATGCAACTCCAAAGAAAATGAATGGGAAAACATTTATTTTGCAATTTTCTCCTCTTTTAAAAATTGATTCTGATAAAATAACCTCCAGTTTAATGGATATAGCTTAATACATTTAAAAGATATAAATTACCCTCAAAAGTATACAAAAATGTTTTTTGATGTGTTAAAAAAATCCATTTTAAAATTTTGATTTTGAAGATGATGGCCTTTAAGGTGCTCCTACTGGTGGTGATTGTGAGCCAAATGTTATCAAAGTGCATGCCCATGAAGACAACTTATATATTGAACTATGGTCCAACTTTTGTAGTCATAGCAGCCTTGAGCCAGGCAGTATTAAAAAAGAAAAAAAATCCAATTTAAATTCAGGGCGACCACTCCACATATAAATAAATTAATTGGGCAAAAAAATTGCCTAAAATCATAGGGCCACAAATGTATGACTTTTAAAATATGAGTTTGACACCTAACTGATAGTTGTACTTTTTTAATACCTCCATCCTGGCGGGCACATTAATGGTTGGGGCTGCCTACGACACCCCCATGGTAGGGGTAAATTTTAAAATTTAAAATAAAAAAATTTTGGGGGTGCCTACCAAATTCGTTTGGGGGGGATAATCGCCGCTTTACCCGCCCCCCCCCCCCCATTATAAATATATACCATTTTTATAAACTAGGAAATAGTTAAAAGCACATATTCTTAAATACTAATTAAAATTAAGTAATATTACAAGAAAAAATCACTAAAATAAACATTTTTTATAAAACAAAAATAAAATCAGAAAACAAATGGCAAATAAAAAAGTATCTACTTGCATTTTTTTTTGTACATAATATAAAATAAAATTAATTGACTACATTAAAATTGAAATATAAAATAATCTATGATGAAAACAAAAATAATTCATATTTACAAATTTAACTCTTTATTAAGAAAATTTAAAATTTAAAACTTTAAACACTAGGTACTAGAAGCAGTGTAAGTAATAATAATAGCAATATTAACAGCTTTGCAGGGTGTTCTTTGGCTTCTTATTGCAATTGTAGATTGGGCGTGTTACTTGTGGTTGTTATTATGGATCCACTGGGAGTTAAGGGTGGAAAATTGCTGGTTGTAGCTAGTTGTAACTGGAAATCAGCAGGCAGACCGGGGACAGTTGTTATCACCTGTAAATAATAAAAATTTAATTATGCTTTATAAAAAAATAGTTGTTTCGCCCCTAGCATCTATGGGGTGGCTACGGGGTAATTATAATTGCCTGAACTACCCCAAGACATAAATATAGCTTTCCTGAAAAGTGCAACCAATTTGGACCAGTAATTTCCAAAATCTTTAGCTTCGACAAAAATAATCCTACTACTCTATAAAAGAGGATATGTGCAATTTCATACTATTATTCTTTGATAATATTAATAAAAGGTTTATATATATTGTAGTTTAAACTCTCAATTAGGTATCTGTTAATATTAAATGCAATATATATTGTAAACGTAGACAGAACAAAAAAATATATTTGGTCTTATTAAAATTATTTTCTCCTGACTGAAAAGTTGAGAGAAAACCATGATATATCCTATTTTAAAATCCAACAAAATAAGAAAATCTTTCTGAACATGAAGGAGGAAGGGACATTGGACTGGTAAATTTTATGAACACGATATTTCTTTCGTTGGTTAAAAACTTTAGGTACTTTAAATCAATTATGATTTGTTTCTTAAAGTAGCAGTGTAAAAACTTCAATCAATAATTTGAATCTAAGGATAAAATTGTTTATCATCATTTGGAATATAAAGCAATTTTCATCCATTGTCTTATCCCTTTAAATACAATCACCTGTGGTTGAGATGTAGGTGTGGTAGTTGGAATAGAAACCACAACTGGCACAGGCTGTTGGAATCTCCTCTGAGGTGTGACAAGACCACCAGGTGGCTGTGGCTTGCTTACAGGGGTTGTTGGCCCAACAACACCGCCCTACAAATATAAAGAAATCATTACTTACAGGTAAAACCTATTATATAAAGTTTTATTATTTTCTGATTCTCTAGATATCAATAATCGATTAACTAAAATTGTTCTGCTTTACAGTGAAGCTTCTTGACAGTGAAGACCTTTATCATTATTAGACAACATCCTTATTTTGGTATGATTTTAGGCTATTTTTCTTCCACTGCTTACTTATCCCATTGAATACAGAAAGCTTATATGCTAGGGGGCACATCCGCTAAGTAATATTAAGAATAGGGAAGGTTTTTTGTTTATTTGTCTGTTAAGATCTTACTAACCACTAAAAAATGTTTAGTTCTCTGATTGTAGGAAATCTTCACATCGATCCCGGGAAGTTTTAAAGGCTAATTTATTTGTAAAATTAAATTTTTGGGATTATTTTAGGCTATTTTTTAGCCTTGCTCTGCTTATTTCTTGAACCAGGAAAAGCCTGTTTATATCTATTTTAAAAAGAATACGGAATCGGAGCCTCTAGATGCTAGGGGCGCAGCAACTAGTAATATTTTTAGAGTGGCAATGCTAGCAAAGAACTAGAGGGGATAGATGGATAATGTAACAAATAAAGGAACAATTCGACTACAGTATTGATTGAAAAGTGTACCTACACATTTTGTTGGTCGTATTATGGGATTGAATCCTGTGTAAATAAATAAAAAAAAACTCCAAGAACTTCCTTTAAGTTTGCTACACTTTCTAAATTATCCCTAACTTTTATGGGAATCATCATGCAAAGTTTGAAATCGATAAGACAATTCTAACCTATTAAAAGGGGGGGTTTTTTAATGACATCTAAACGTAGACCGTGAGCAAAATGGTCTAAATATTAAGCTAGACCCTTCAAACTTGGTATATAAGCCTAGTCCTATAGGTATTACATCTAAATGTTAAAAAAAATCCGTAATTTTTTAAGTTAGGTTAGGTAAGAAAAACCCTGCGGAAATGGGTTTTTTAGGCTTTTTTTGGTATATTTTGATGTGGAAACTTACCTTAAGTTATTTTTTCTTAGGGTTTTAACTTAAATGCACTGTGTCCATTTATAAGGACATTATTTAAGATGATTCTGTAAGTCGGGGACCGACCCCAGGGGGCTAGGTGGGTGGCCCGCCGGGGTTAAGTGCATTTTCCCCAATATATATATTGTTATACATCAAATTATAGGTTTTTTAGGTCAAAGAACTCAAATTCAGAGCTTAAATAAGCATTAGAATAATCTGAAGCTAACCCCAGCGGGCTAGGTGGGTTGCCCACAGGGCTTAAGTGTATTTTACCTAACCTAACCTAGAAACTTACATTTAATATTTTTTTTAGGTTTTTTTCTTGAATAAACTGTCAATTCATGAGGACCTTATTTCAGATGATCCAGCAAGTCGAAGACCGACCCCAGCGGGCTAGGTGGGTGGCCCGCAGGGGTTAAATGCATTTTTTTTAAAGTATGCGTTGTCATACATCAAATTATAGGTTTTTTAGGTCAAGTAACTCAAATTAGAATAAGCATTAGACTAATCTGAAGCTAACCCCAGCGGGCTAGGTGGGTTGCCCACAAGGCTTAAGTGCATTTTACCTAACCTAACCTAGAAACTTACATTTAATATTTTTTTAGGTTTTTTTCTTGAATAAACTGTCCATTCATGAGGACCTTATTTCAGATGATCCAGCAAGTCGAAGACCGACCCCAGCGGGCTAGGTGGGTGGCCCGCAGGGGTTAAATGCATTTTTTTAAGTATGTGTTGTCATACATCAAATTATAGGTTTTTAGGTCAAAAAACTCAAATTTACAGCAAATATAAGCATCAGACTAATCTGAAGCTAGCCCCAGTGGGCTAGGTGGGTTGCCTGCAAGTCTTTAATGAATTTTACCCAACCTAACCTAACCTATTTAACAACACATAATTTGGGAAAATAACCCCTGCAGGCCACCCACCTAACCCGCGGGGGTTAGCCTTAGGTCAGTCAAATAACTAAAATAGCTCTGAATTTGAGTTTCTTAACCTAAAAATGCACTACACCCCTATGGGCCACCCACCTAGCCCGCAGGGGTCGGACCCCAACATGCTGGATTATCTAATATAATGTCCTCATTAATAGACACAGTTTATTCAAGGAAAAAAACATAAAGAATAAGTAAGTTTCCAGGTTAAGTTAGGTAAAGTGCACATAAGCCCTGCGGAAAATCTACCTAGCCCGCGGTGTTAGCTTCAGGTATTTTTTATGCCAATTTTAGCTTTGAATTTGAGTTTCTTGACCTTAAAAACCTATATTTTAATATATAACAAGATATATATTGGAAAATAATGCATTTAACCCCTGCGGTTCATTGACCTAGCCCGCTGGGGCTAGCTTCAGATTAGTCTTATGCTTATTTTAGCTCTGAATTTGAGTTCCTTGACCTAAAAAACCTATAATTTGATGTATCACAACATATATATTGGGGAAAATGCGCTTAACCCCTGCGGGCCAACAACCTAGCCCGCTAGGGCTAACTTCAGATTAGTCTAATGCTTATTTTAGCTCTGAATTTGAGTTCCTTGACCTAAAAAACCTATAATTCGATGTATTACAACATATATATTGGGGAAAATGTACTTAACCCCTGCGGGCCACCCCCATAGCCCCCTTGGGTCGGTCCCCGACTTGCTGAATCATCCTAAATAATGTCCATATGAAAAGATACAGTGTATTTAAGTTAATACCCAAAGAAAGAACACTTTAAGTTAAGTTTCTACTTCAAAATAGACCTAAAAAAGTCCAAAAACCCCATTTCCGCAGGGTTTTTCTTTCCTAACCTAACCTAAAAATAAAAATTTTTGGATTTTTTTGCCATTTAGATGTAATACCTATAGGACTAGGCTTATATACCAAGTTTGAAGGGTCTAGCTCAATATTTAGACCATTTTGCTCACGGTTAGATGTCATTAAAAAACCCCCCCTTAACGAAAAGAGCACTCTCAAAGATGGTCGTTCGGTTAGACCCTATTTATAGAAAAGCTTCGCTTTTACAAAAAAAATCCAAAATCTATAAAAAAAAAACTTACCAAGAAGTTAATGAAGCTGTTAAATGTAGAGAACCAATGAATTTAAAAGGTTGGGTCCAGATCACCTGACAGACAAAGTTGGATTGTAATACTATTTTCAAACAAGTTTTACAAAGTTATATTTTTGAAAAAGAGTTTTTAGGTACCTATTCAACTTTAAAGAGCTCAGAATTGATCAAATAAAGAATTTGTGACAGTGTGCGTGTACACAACAGGAATATTTCATCTTTATAATAAAGTTACAGGATATGTGTATATCTGTCTGTTTGTCTGTCTGTACCAAAGTCTGCTGTTGTTGTATATGCTGAAACCTTACCTTCGAAGGACCGTCCACAGTGACCGACAAAGTGCCAGCCCCAACTTCACTGAAGGTCACCCAGTCAACACCGTTGCCCAGGACTCTGACACTGCCATCAACGCGGACCCGGTCATCCCCGACCTTGATGGAGAATGGGCTTCCGGGAATGTGAACGCCATCTAGAGTAAATTAATATTTATTTCTCACATCGTATTATAAACAGCTTTCCGCTGTACACTTATAAGATTAAAACCAGTTTTGATATCCGTAGAAAACTGGATATAATACGAAGCTAAATATATAGTTTTTTCGAATGGATGAGAACCGGTTCTAATCCACCGGATATTAATCGGTTTCGAATAAATACGATAAATGAATTTATATATTTGACATATCTACAAGTTTATAATTTATTTTTCAATAGAAAATGATTTAACTTTGGTATTTTAGGTCATAAGCAACCAAAACATCCGTTGACAAAATCGTGTATTAATACGTAACATAGGGAAACTCTGAAGTAACAATATCACTACACGATTTAAAAAGATTAAAATAGCATTCCTTTCTTGTTCTTGAAGCTTTTTATAGTGCATATAAAAATGACGTCATACTGGCCTACCATTGGTTAATTAAAATTTGTATTGGTAATTTAGTATGTTTATTGGCCTATCATTAGTCATTTGTATTTGTCTCAACCATGACACTTTGGTTGAGCTTGGACTTCCGAATTAGCGGGAAGTTCACGAGATCAGTTGGCGAACATACAAAACCCCCAATACCAGGAACCATCAAGTTTCAACAGCAGGTTTGAATATAGATTTATTGATGAAATTATTTCAAAAGACCTGAAATTACAAGATCAATTAATAAACAGAATAAAATATTATTCGTTATCTTAAAACTTTGAGCACTAAAAAAATCTTTTTCTTTTCTTATGGTTAAAGAATCTTTGGAAACTTTGGCTTTAAAGGAAAATTATTTGGTTTAATAAATCATTGTTAAATGCAACAATAAGGCACATAAAAATTACTAAAACATATATTAATCATAATTAAGTTTCATGCTTAGCTGGCTAAAGCCTTTTTAAAACTACATATAATCGTCTTATACACCATACTTCTTAATCAAATTAACAAATTCTACCTGAAGCTCTTATGGTTTCAAATCCCTGATATACTAGGGTCGTTCGCACACAATGAGACCAATGATAGGCCCAATTTTGTTCTCCGCAATCTTCACACTCTCATATCTCATTCAAAAGTAAAGAACGTGCGCTTCAAAATAAACAAACACTCTATGCCGCGCCACATTTTGAAAGGAAAGCCCTAAAAGACGACATTTGCGCTTTGTTTTTGGTTTAATGATAAGGAATTTAATTTCGAACTTGATAAACACAAAGCTTCCTCGAAAAGAGGTTAAGACACACCCCCCGTTTGAAAGTCAAATTAACTTCCTTAACGAGATTCAAGGTTTTTTTTCGCGCTGAGCACTAGCAACATTTCTCACTAAACTCAACTCACCATAATCACATGAGAATGGCCACATCCCGAAAACGTGACAATTTTGCTCCTAACTAAATGAAACCCCGTGAAATGCATACACAATATTATACTCCTCACTAGGACTCATAATACCTCACATTTAGGATAGAAGGATGGGGATTGGTTTGTACCATACAACATTCCATGCACATGACAATCACAAGATCACATACACAATCCTAAAATGGATAATCCTATTAATCATGATGTTGTAATATAACAACTATACTAAATAATAATCATTTCATAATCAATAGGTAATAAATCATTATTAATAAATCAATAAGTACCTACGAAATCAGGTTGAAATGTAAATGTAAACAATAATGGTAAAAATAAAACGAAATAAATCTTAGACAAGAAAATTAAGATTTATAGGTACTTAAAACTAAATTTGTTAAGCATCAAAAAGAGTAGTAAGAAAAAATTTTTCAAAATCCTTGGGCAGAAAGTTTTTCAAACCTAATGAATAAGAACTGTAATATCTTAATCAACAAATAAAACTTTTTAATACTTAAAGAATAGCAAAATAATAACATCCTCGTTAGAATTTTCATCGGAATTATAAAAAAAATACCAATTTTTTCTTTGTAAAAAAAAAACTTTAAATATGAATTTTCAATCATTCCTTGATCTGAATAAAAATGTTTTACTTGATTGAAATTCATATATAATTTTAAAAAAAATCTGCTAAAAAATACTTGATTTTTTCTCATAGAATAAATATCGAATCACGCAACCTCGACACATTTATTCCTTTTTGTTAAACTTTTCAGGTAAGTTTTAAAATGAATTGTACTTTTGAAAAGAAATTAAACTCAATAAAATTAAATTTGAGCATATGAAATAGAAGAATATTTAATTGCATTTCATTTGATTCTTATTTTAGGCATAAAAATAGGCATATGAAAAATGTGGCTTTTTACTAAAAAAAATCTCAATTTCCATAAAATAAAAATCAATTATTAATCATAATTTTTAACAACTGCCTGACTGATACAGCATGTTCTTCTAGGGGAGATTTATCTGTCAGTCTGAACAAGACTCTTGCCGTCTTTCTTCCATCCTCAATTCTCGTCACTCGGCCCATCCTCAAACATCTCATCAGCGGATTGGTACTCGTAACCAGAACTACATCTCCATCAGCTAGTGGCTCTGCCATCTCATCCTTCCACTTGGACATCCGTAATATCTTCGGTAGGATCTCCTGGCGGTAGGCAGTCCAAAACTGGGCAGATAAATCTTCCAACAACTTCAACCTGGAGGAAATTTGGTCCTCCGGTTTCATCGCCACATTGCACAACGGCTGGCGGTCAACATTTCCCAGCAGCTGGCCAGGGGTAATCAGCCGCCAATTCTCCACGTCGTTTGCAGCTTCAATCGTCAGTGGTCTGCTATTCATAATTTTGCTGACCTCCGCCAACAGCACCAGGAGCTCGTTGAAATTAACAGAACTATTCACCAACTTCTTGGACAGCAATCTCTTGGTTAATCCCACCATTTTCTCAGCCTGCCCAATATAATGGTGGGCTCGGGCCGGGATCTGAGACCAAGAAAACTCTACCTGGCTGCCCAACTTCTGCTCTAAAACCTTGCGAGCACCGGATAATTGTGTGCCCATGTCGCTTACTATGATCTTCGGCAGACAATGAACAGCTTCCAACTTGCGCAGGGACAACAGGATACTGCTGGTATCATACTTTTCCAAGGCATCTAACCACAACGCCCCTGAGAATCTGCAGACCACCACGAACACCCACACCTTCTTCGTTGCTGTCTGACTCCTCGTTTTGGCGGCAGCTCTCCTCGTAACCAGCGGACCCATCAGGTCGACTTGCACAGCTTCAAAAGGCCTGCTCGGGACCAACTTGTCAGGTAACACCTCCTTCATGGTAGCACGACATTCCTTAGCCCTCTCAACACTGCAGGGCCAACACTTCTTCACTTCCATGATGGCCAACCTCCTTGCCTTCACAATCCAGCACCAACGGCGGCTCTCAGCTAAAGTTCCACGGACACCAGAGTGAAGCTCAACATGCGCTTCTCTCATAAAAACAGCAGCTAACCAATTACCAGGCTCCAAAATTATTAAACCTGGCATGTCTTCAAATATCATTTTACGGCCGCCAGTAATGGCGTCAATGACTGGCTGTCCACGACCAACCATCTTAAGAATCCTCATCTCCCTGGTCACATACTTTCCACCGGGACCAACGACAGGCCAGGTCAATGATACTTCATGCACTAATGGATTTAATGACGCATAATTGCCTTTAGCGTCATTTATCCACTCATCCTCTTGGCTTCGTGACACAATGAAAAGTTCCGCCGCCGCCATAAAATTGTACAAAGACGGCTTGTACACAGAATCTGTGGCTGCTACATGACTACCAGCGGCTGTAGTCTTACCTTCTTGTCTGCTCTTTAGCTTCTTCAACCAGGTGTTCGCAACTTGCAGGACAGCTGCCATAATACGTTTGGCCTGTCCAAATGATCTCCTGTGCTTAAACCTAAAGACATCTTCAGCGGCTTCTCCGGCAACTTTCATTGAACATAACTTAACCATTTTGGTATTCAACTCCTCTGGGGGTAAAACTTGCTTGACTTCTTCGGCAGTTTTCACCGGCCACGCACTTTCATCCTGGCGCAACCATTCTGGGCCCAATCTGTACCTGGAACCTGGTCCCAAATCTGATACTTTGCAGGTGCTTCTGGTGCCCAAATCTGCAACGTTTTGCGTCCCCGGGACCCACCTCCAGTCATCCTTGTTGGTTGCAGATTGAATTTCTCCAATACGATGAGAATTAAATGTGTTCAACATAGCACTGTTGGAAACTATTTGTGATAAAACACACGATGAATCAGTAAAATACATCACTCTGATAATATCAAAGGGCAGGGCATCTCTGACGGACTTTGCCAACCTTGTGGACATCTGGCACCCCATCAACTCAAGGCGTGGAATTGATTCACACTTGACCGGCGCAACTCTTGACTTGGTGGCTAGCAGAAACGTTTCAAATCCTTGTCTAGTTGGCCACCTCAAATATGCATTACTTGCATAAGCCTCTGATGACCCATCCGAAAACATCATCAAGGATGGAAGGCCAGTTGGTTCATCCGGAACCACACAACGGTCAAACTCCAATTTAGCGACCTCAGCTCTGTCCTCCAGCGACTGAACAAGTTCATCCCGTAGACTTTTTGGAATGAAATCTTGCCAGCCCAAATTCAGCAAACAGGTTTTCCGCAGGACAAGTTTAATTCTCAACAGAATAGGGCTGCAAAGCCCGATCGGGTCGAAGGTTTGGGCGGCGAACCTATGGACCATCTTCTTTGTCAGATTCTCGTCCAAGGCGTCCTGGAGGTTGTACAAATCAGCATCCTCTTTCACCTTCCTTCCCTTGACTTTACCATCTTGGTTGACTCTTGTGGCGATGGACAACACATCGGTGGCTGGCTTCCATATCAGCCCGAGAACCTTGGTATGCTGGCAATCATCTCCAGAATAAATGACTTGTTTGAAGGAAAAACTACCTTTACCGATAATCCTGTCGGCCTCTTTCATCATCTCCTTGGCTTCTGGCTTCGATCCTGCTCCCGAAGTAACGTCATCTATGAAGCTGTGCTTCTCAAGCTTGACTGCAACTGGAATCTGAGGTAACTTGAATTCCTCATCAGGGTAGGTAGGTATTTGTGGCTCCTTCCATAATTCAGGTTTGGCAACAATTTCACTACCATTTATTTGTCCCTCTCCATACATCTCCTTGACCTCTGCTTCACTCTTTCCGCCGAACAGGCGGGACGTCAACTTCAGGGCTGTAACTGCCAAATTTCCCGCAGCTAACTCGCCGAAATTTACAACTTTGGTCAGGTAAATTTCAAGTGGACCATCTGGCGTCGGGGAAAATAAAACTCTCTTCATCTGGCTGTCGAACTCTGTGGCCAGGATGGAGTTATAAAACTTGGAGATATCCGCGGTTATACCAACCTTGTAACCGCGGAAAAGCATCAAATGATAAAATATCTTCTGCATTGGCGGCGGGCCTCCCAGCATTATGTTATTAAAACTGGTACCCTTGAACGTCAGAGAACTATTTGCACACAATCGCATAGGTGTGGAACTTGAATCCTCCTTGAAAGCAACCACTATTGATGAACAAGACTTAGGTCCTTCATACTGCAACTCTTCAGGCGTGGCTTTTTGGAAAACGCCTCTTCTTATGGCGTCGTTGAATACCTCCACATACATTCCATAGGTACCTTCCTTGACCATCCTGGCACGATC
The DNA here is from genome assembly GCF_053477335.1 of Acartia tonsa. Taxonomy (NCBI): domain Eukaryota; kingdom Metazoa; phylum Arthropoda; class Copepoda; order Calanoida; family Acartiidae; genus Acartia; species Acartia tonsa. The sequence goes on along the minus strand of NC_137271.1, from coordinate 1,171,237 downwards.
CTTTTCAGCAATTTTGCGGGCTAAACTTTCATTGTAGGGTAAAGTGTGAGGATCTTCAATATAAGCATATTGACCTGTCCACTTGTTGGACTGCAAGTCTAGGGTTAAACCTGCCTCAATTATCCTCTGCCTCTCACGCTGGTCCCAGGTAGTGCCGTCGGCCATAGCCTTGCACTCTTGACAAGCAGTACATCCTGGACAAAGTGCCTGCGGCTGTATGCCAAACGATTCAGACGTCAGAAAGTCTGGCAAGGTGCCTCCACTGACACTGACAGCCTTATAAGCCGACTTTTGATCTCCAGCTCCACCATCAGCACTCGTACAGATAAAACCACTACCAAAAATGGTTCGCCACAACATAGACTGGCCCACTTTCTGGTAGGTTGAAGGAAACACGTCAGGATGTGTATTTCCAATGATGATATCTAAGCCTCCACTAATATATGTAAACCTTTCTGGCGGCATTTTAAATATCTCGGCGGCAGTTTCGGGGTGGACCGAGCGCATCTCGTTGGCCCCGCCGAGGGTAGGCATGACAGCTGCCTCAAACTCCCTCAGATTGCCGTCCCTATCCTTCAAATAAAACACAACATTGCGGCAGGAAGACTCACTGCCATCAGCTACAGAAATAGTTGTATATCTGCCAGTAGATTTCAGCTTCAACTTGTTGGATAACTTCTCAGACACAAGTGGCAAATTTGCCCCGGAGTCAAACATTACCGTGGCGTGGCAGGTGCCGCCGCCAGGTGCTACAACAGGAACTAACTGAAGTAAGAAGGTACAGGGGCTGGGTGCAGAACTTGACTTGTAGACTGTATTCACACCAGCACTAGCCTCATGGAGTAACCTGGAATGGTATCTGTCGCAATTATTAGTACCACAAACACCAAGCTTCTCAGATTTATTACACTTGTCAGCAGTATGGCCGTCGCACAAACAGAGTTCACATAACTTCTTCTGCTGGACAATTTTCTTTCGGTCAACCACATCCATCTTCTTAAACGTGAGGCAACGGAAAATCGGGTGCTTCTCCTTGCAGCTCTCCACAGGACATGCACTGTTCCACTTGGAAGCCTTGTCCTTCCCAGCCTTTCCATTCTTATTGTCGCTGCGGCCAGATACTTGCGCGGCGGCAGCTCTGTCACGATTTCTCTTGCCGGCGCCACTGTCATAGGACATATCACCGGCCAACATGGCACCCCTGGTCCTCTCCAGCAGTTCAACAATCTTCGGGATGTTAGGTTGGTTCATGCTACCTAGCTCCATCATAATTTTGTCTCTCAAATTTTCAGGGCACTTGTCTTTAAAAATATGAATGAGAGTTAGGTGGTTGTAATCCTTAGCTGCAGAACCAACGATGGCTTCTACCTCCTGCATCATGCTCTTGAAGGTAGCAATTGCGCTAACCACGTCCACAGGTTTATCCACAGGTTTCATCTTGTTCAACTTAGTTAAAATCCTCATGAACCGGTGAGTGTTTGATAAAAACATCTGGTCAAGAAACGCCCATTGTTCATTGTGATCTCTAATCGCTGACACTTGCTTGCGTAGTTCCGGGTTGGTTATCACCTTCTCCATACACAACATCAGACTTAACCTCTGGTCAGCAAATCCATAACCAGAGCATAGATCCTTAAAGACCTGTTTAAAGTTTGGGTAATCCGTGTCAGTACCATCGAACGACGGCAACAAACTGTTGTCCCAGCGCCCATACTGCGGGTTGGAACTCCGAATATCCACGGCAGACATACTTCTGGAGAGCATGGCAGGTGTCCCACTCTCATCCAGGTTGGATGAACGACGTTCCATCTCTCTAAGCCTTCGGTACATATCACGTACTTCTTGGCGCAACTCCACGGAAATTTTAAGCACTCCCATGTCCATCTTCACCTTCTCAATGACGTCGAGGTTCCTGGCGACAGTGCTTGACCTCGCGTCATCTGAATCATTGTCCAGCCAGTACAGAATTTTTGTACACTGCTCCAACGACGCATAAACTTTATCTGCAACAGTTTTCTGCTCACTAGCTTCATCCAAATCACGCTTGAACTCGCGCAGCTCACTAGTCTCCACGGCAGGTTTTAGACTTTTTATTAGGTCAGATTGGTCCTTGACCTCACTAAAAATGTCACGAATTGATTTTACATTCACATCTTCACATGAACTAAAACTTTGGCAGGCTTTTAGATTGTCATAAAACACTTTTAACTGTTCATCAAAAACTTCTAGCCTTTCACTGCCAATAGCGATTGCTCGCTCAATTTTCTGCTTTTTGGTTAGTGGCATATTGATTCACTAGGTACTTATTTCACAGAAAAATTGTCACAGCTTATTGCATCAATAATTCACTAGATGCTATTGATCTCTTGATGAATGCTAACGCCTATTCATCAGATATTTTGAAATTGTCTCAACCATGACACTTTGGTTGAGCTTGGACTTCCGAATTAGCGGGAAGTTCACGAGATCAGTTGGCGAACATACAAAACCCCCAATACCAGGAACCATCAAGTTTCAACAGCAGGTTTGAATATAGATTTATTGATGAAATTATTTCAAAAGACCTGAAATTACAAGATCAATTAATAAACAGAATAAAATATTATTCGTTATCTTAAAACTTTGAGCACTAAAAAAATCTTTTTCTTTTCTTATGGTTAAAGAATCTTTGGAAACTTTGGCTTTAAAGGAAAATTATTTGGTTTAATAAATCATTGTTAAATGCAACAATAAGGCACATAAAAATTACTAAAACATATATTAATCATAATTAAGTTTCATGCTTAGCTGGCTAAAGCCTTTTTAAAACTACATATAATCGTCTTATACACCATACTTCTTAATCAAATTAACAAATTCTACCTGAAGCTCTTATGGTTTCAAATCCCTGATATACTAGGGTCGTTCGCACACAATGAGACCAATGATAGGCCCAATTTTGTTCTCCGCAATCTTCACACTCTCATATCTCATTCAAAAGTAAAGAACGTGCGCTTCAAAATAAACAAACACTCTATGCCGCGCCACATTTTGAAAGGAAAGCCCTAAAAGACGACATTTGCGCTTTGTTTTTGGTTTAATGATAAGGAATTTAATTTCGAACTTGATAAACACAAAGCTTCCTCGAAAAGAGGTTAAGACAGTATTGTTTGACATCATATTTAATAGACACTATAAACAGCTTCCTTGTTGTTGATTGGTCTGTTTGTCATTCAATATCCTGTTTGCAATCAAACAGGTAAAATCTTTCAAAAACCTTCTTATTTAACATAATATCTATCTGTCAGTCTGTAGTGTACAAAAACCTACCTAATTTAGCATGTAGAAAATGTGTACAGTTTTAGATATAAAATAGTTAGTAGCAAGGATGACAACATCCATTAGTAGCGAAGCACACAAAAATAGTGGATGGGAATACAGACCAGAAGATTTAATGGCATTTTTAAAAATCAAGGATTGAAAAACATTGGAAAAAATCATGAAACCTTTCTCACGCATTTATTTATTTTAATTTTGTGGCATGACTGACAGACCGACGGACAAAGTTAGTAAATGCTCCTTAGTATAGAGAATCTTCACAAAAAAATAGCATCTGAGAAAATCATAATTCCCTCATAGCGTTACGGACTGACTAACATTCAGACGGACAGAAAAAGTGATCAAAGTGTGGCTTCGCTATTAAAAAAGTACAATAAAATGTTAAAGCAGCACAACAAATACAATCTTAGAACAATTTTGATAAAAACAACAGTAAATTAACATCAATTCAGATATTAAAATGTATGGTATTTTTGTAATCGACTGGCAAATATTAAAAGCGTACAAAAGGACATACACTTATTGTAAAAAGCTTTACTTTCAAATGCAAATTCCTACCTTAAAATAAGGGTTGAAAGCGATTCAGCAGAAATTTCTGTTATAAATAAATTCAGGTACGATGTATAAGCTACAGCTTCCTAAAATACAATGGATGGATGAATAGGCAGATCAGATTTTTTTTTATAAAAGGGGATATTTGCCTATATTATTCGTTAAGTGGCAGCGTTTTAATAAATCGTTATTCTGGGACTGAAAGGACATTACGTTCAGCAGCAGATTTGTCAAAATTTTTGTTGCTTTTACTCAAAAAAATAAAAATAAACAGCAAATACTAAAGTCTTTAATGTTTTATCCAGTCTTTTTAAAACTTAAAAGATCTTTCTTTACTTAATATCAATATAAATTCTATTGAGCACTGAAACCATACATTATCCTTATAATAAAGTAACAGGATGTCTATCTGTTTGTCTGTACAGAAGGATCTCGCTAACCGGTTAACCGGTATGATTCTCCTTTACAGGGAAGCTTCTCATAGGTCCTGGGAAGGTTTATAACTATTTTGTGGGAGGGTTAATAAAGAGAAAATAAATAATGGTAGTATTTTTTTCCCTCATGCCAAACAGCTGAGGGAGGACCTAACCATGCGGGGATACCCAGTACCTGTTCAGTTTGACTGGCCAGAGCTGGACCCAGGATAGACGTGAGAAATCCACTTGAGATTAGTTCTAAAAGGTTCCTACTTATTGCTGGTGGAGAAACCTGGATTAAAATAAGACCATCTAATTCACTATCAATTCTGAAATAGATATATATATAGATCTTTATTCTTTTAGTAGATACTAGCGGCTACGCCCCTAGAGGCCTCTAGTGGCACTTTAAATGTTTTTGTTTGTTAAATTTAATTTTTTATGTACGATACCACCTTATTTGACGTTGAAGTCTCCCCTAAGGCGGGGATTTTTTGTTTTTGGGGGGGTTAGGGGTGTCCCACCCCTCAAGAAAATATCTTAAAACCACCACAGGACCAGTAGGTATATTCCCTGAAGAGTAGAGCCCATTCGGTTCAGTGGTTACCGAGATCTTAAGCTTCAGACGGACAGACAGACGGACAGACGGACAGACGGACAGACAGACGGACAGACATCGTTCTACTTTGTATTATAGATAAGTTTTTGATACACTTTACTTCAAAATTTTTAATGAGAGGGGTAGGTTTTTGGTAAAATCCGTAAAGATGTCTGTTTTAAGGCTTAAAAATAGTAGTAGAACGATAATATTCACTAAATATGTGTATTTCTTATTGATATCACTATAGACAAATCTTTTTTAAAAAGTTAACATAAATTTTTATTGTTCTACTACTGTTTTTAACTTAAAACACATAACCTTTACGGAACCCTCTCTTATTACATTTTAAAATAAAATACTTTTTTTAATTTATGTTGTTTTTTGTTGATTTTTCACAGATTATAATTTACGTTTACTTCAAAGTTTAGTTCCTAGCTGCTAGCAGCGGCCTACCCGACCCGACAATTAAACGAAGTGTACACTTCATAGACAAATAATACATCGATTTTTAGATTAATTTCTATGACCATAGACAACTTAATATTTTTCTTTTTGCTAATTTTACTTTGAATAAACATAATTTGTAAATAAAATAAAATTTACTGTTTTTCTTTTAAATATCTTGTGGACTTTAAATAACTATTATTTTTACATAATTAAATACCAAATTTCATATAATTGACTGGATCTCTCCTGCTTATAAAACATTAAATTTGTGGTTGATTTTGACGCAATACCCTAGTTGTAAAGTAGATATTCTAAATTAAATCCCTTAAAATCTAACCCCAAGAAGTGATTTAAATATACCTAACTAAAATAAATATTAACTACTTAACAAACCATTAAAATGGAAATTTGAAGAAGGAGCGATGTAGGGGTGATGGAGGAGCGATGTAGGGGCCATCAAGTTGCAATGTAATAAAAATTTGGAGATGGAGCAATGGAGGGGCGATGGAGGGGCGATGGAGAGGTGATTGAGTGGCAATGTAGGGGTCATCTAAGTGGAATGTAATATAAATTTGGAGGAGCAATGAAGGGGCGATGGAGGAGCAATGTAGGGGATGTAGGGGCCATAAAAGTACAATGTAATATAAATTTGGAGAAGGAGCGAGCAAGGGGCGATGGAGAGGCTATGTAGGGGCTATGTTATATAAATTAAGGTAAGGAGCTATTAAGGGGCGATGGAGAGGCTATGTAGGGGCTATGTTATATAAATTAGGGTAAGGGGCTATTTAGGGGCGAAGGAGAGGCTATGTAGGGACTATGTTATATATATTAAGGTAAGGATTATATAAATTAAGGTAAGAGGCTATTAAGGGGCGATGGAGAGGCTATGTAGGGGCTATGCTATATAAATTAAGGTAAGGGGCTATTAAGGGGCGATGGAGAGGCTATGTAGAGGCTATGTTATATAAATTAAGGTAAGGGGCTATTAAGGGGCGATGGAGAGGCTATGTAGGGGCTATGTTATATAAATTAAGGTAAAGGACTATTAAGGGGCGATGGAGAGGCTATGTAGGGGCTATGTTATATAAATTAAGGTAAGGGGCTATTAAGGGGCGATGGAGAGGCTATTTAGGGGCTATGTTATATAAATTCGGGTAAGGGGCTATTAAGGGGCGATGGGGAGGCTATGTAGGAGCTATGTTATATAATTAAGGTAAGGGGATATTAAGGGGCGATGGAGAGGCTATGTAGGGGCTATGTTATATAAATTAGGGTAAGGGGCTATTTAGGGGCGATGGAGAGGCTATGTAGGGGCTATGTTATATATATTAAGGTAAGGATTATATAAATTAAGGTAAGAGGCTATTAAGGGGCGATGGAGAGGCTATGTAGGGGCTATGCTATATAAATTAAGGTAAGGGGCTATTAAGGGGCGATGGAGAGGCTATGTAGGGCTATGTTATGTAAATTAAGGTAAGGGGCTATTAAGGGGCGATGGAGAGGCTATGTAGAGGCTATGTTATATAAATTAAGGTAAGGGGCTATTAAGGGGCGATGGAGAGGCTATGTAGGGGCTATGTTATATAAATTAAGGTAAGGAGCTATTAAGGGGCGATGGAGAGGCTATGTAGGGGCTATGTTATATAAATTAGGGTAAGGGGCTATTTAGGGGCGATGGAGAGGCTATGTAGGGACTATGTTATATATATTAAGGTAAGGATTATATAAATTAAGGTAAGAGGCTATTAAGGGGCGATGGAGAGGCTATGTAGGGGCTATGCTATATAAATTAAGGTAAGGGGCTATTAAGGGGCGATGGAGAGGCTATGTAGGGCTATGTTATATAAATTAAGGTAAGGGGCTATTAAGGGGCGATGGAGAGGCTATGTAGAGGCTATGTTATATAAATTAAGGTAAGGGGCTATTAAGGGGCGATGGAGAGGCTATGTAGGGGCTATGTTATATAAATTAGGGTAAGGGGCTATTTAGGGGCGATGGAGAGGCTATGTAGGGGCTATGTTATATATATTAAGGTAAGGATTATATAAATTAAGGTAAGAGGCTATTAAGGGGCGATGGAGAGGCTATGTAGGGGCTATGCTATATAAATTAAGGTAAGGGGCTATTAAGGGGCGATGGAGAGGCTATGTAGGGCTATGTTATATAAATTAAGGTAAGGGGCTATTAAGGGGCGATGGAGAGGCTATGTAGAGGCTATGTTATATAAATTAAGGTAAGGGGCTATTAAGGGGCAATGGAGAGGCTATGTAGGGGCTATGTTATATAAATTAAGGTAAGGAGCTATTAAGGGGCGATGGAGAGGCTATGTAGGGGCTATGTTATATAAATTATGGTAAGGGGCTATTTAGGGGCGATGGAGAGGCTATGTAGGGACTATGTTATATATATTAAGGTAAGGATTATATAAATTAAGGTAAGAGGCTATTAAGGGGCGATGGAGAGGCTATGTAGGGGCTATGCTATATAAATTAAGGTAAGGGGCTATTAAGGGGCGATGGAGAGGCTATGTAGGGCTATGTTATATAAATTAAGGTAAGGGGCTATTAAGGGGCGATGGAGAGGCTATGTAGAGGCTATGTTATATAAATTAAGGTAAGGGGCTATTAAGGGGCGATGGAGAGGCTATGTAGGGGCTATGTTATATAAATTAGGGTAAGGGGCTATTTAGGGGCGATGGAGAGGCTATGTAGGGGCTATGTTATATATATTAAGGTAAGGGGCTATTAAGGGGCGATGGAGAGGCTATGTAGGGGCTATGTTATATAAATTAAGGTAAAGGACTATTAAGGGGCGATGGAGAGGCTATGTAGGGGCTATGTTATATAAATTAAGGTAAAGGACTATTAAGGGGCGATGGAGAGGCTATGTAGGGGCTATGTTATATAAATTAAGGTAAGGGGCTATTAAGGGGCGATGGAGAGGCTATTTAGGGGCTATGTTATATAAATTCGGGTAAGGGGCTATTAAGGGGCGATGGGGAGGCTATGTAGGAGCTATGTTATATAATTAAGGTAAGGGGATATTAAGGGGCGATGGAGAGGCTATGTAGGGGCTATGTTATATAAATTAGGGTAAGGGGCTATTTAGGGGCGATGGAGAGGCTATGTAGGGGCTATGTTATATATATTAAGGTAAGGATTATATAAATTAAGGTAAGAGGCTATTAAGGGGCGATGGAGAGGCTATGTAGGGGCTATGCTATATAAATTAAGGTAAGGGGCTATTAAGGGGCGATGGAGAGGCTATGTAGGGCTATGTTATGTAAATTAAGGTAAGGGGCTATTAAGGGGCGATGGAGAGGCTATGTAGAGGCTATGTTATATAAATTAAGGTAAGGGGCTATTAAGGGGCGATGGAGAGGCTATGTAGGGGCTATGTTATATAAATTAAGGTAAGGAGCTATTAAGGGGCGATGGAGAGGCTATGTAGGGGCTATGTTATATAAATTAGGGTAAGGGGCTATTTAGGGGCGATGGAGAGGCTATGTAGGGACTATGTTATATATATTAAGGTAAGGATTATATAAATTAAGGTAAGAGGCTATTAAGGGGCGATGGAGAGGCTATGTAGGGGCTATGCTATATAAATTAAGGTAAGGGGCTATTAAGGGGCGATGGAGAGGCTATGTAGGGCTATGTTATATAAATTAAGGTAAGGGGCTATTAAGGGGCGATGGAGAGGCTATGTAGAGGCTATGTTATATAAATTAAGGTAAGGGGCTATTAAGGGGCGATGGAGAGGCTATGTAGGGGCTATGTTATATAAATTAGGGTAAGGGGCTATTTAGGGGCGATGGAGAGGCTATGTAGGGGCTATGTTATATATATTAAGGTAAGGATTATATAAATTAAGGTAAGAGGCTATTAAGGGGCGATGGAGAGGCTATGTAGGGGCTATGCTATATAAATTAAGGTAAGGGGCTATTAAGGGGCGATGGAGAGGCTATGTAGGGATATGTTATGTAAATTAAGGTAAGGGGCTATTAAGGGGCGATGGAGAGGCTATGTAGAGGCTATGTTATATAAATTAAGGTAAGGGGCTATTAAGGGGCGATGGAGAGGCTATGTAGGGGCTATGTTATATAAATTAAGATAAGGAGCTATTAAGGGGCGATGGAGAGGCTATGTAGGGGCTATGTTATATAAATTAGGGTAAGGGGCTATTTAGGGGCGATGGAGAGGCTATGTAGGGACTATGTTATATATATTAAGGTAAGGATTATATAAATTAAGGTAAGAGGCTATTAAGGGGCGATGGAGAGGCTATGTAGGGGCTATGCTATATAAATTAAGGTAAGGGGCTATTAAGGGGCGATGGAGAGGCTATGTAGGGCTATGTTATATAAATTAAGGTAAGGGGCTATTAAGGGGCGATGGAGAGGCTATGTAGAGGCTATGTTATATAAATTAAGGTAAGGGGCTATTAAGGGGCGATGGAGAGGCTATGTAGGGGCTATGTTATATAAATTAGGGTAAGGGGCTATTTAGGGGCGATGGAGAGGCTATGTAGGGGCTATGTTATATATATTAAGGTAAGGATTATATAAATTAAGGTAAGAGGCTATTAAGGGGCGATGGAGAGGCTATGTAGGGGCTATGCTATATAAATTAAGGTAAGGGGCTATTAAGGGGCGATGGAGAGGCTATGTAGGGCTATGTTATATAAATTAAGGTAAGGGGCTATTAAGGGGCGATGGAGAGGCTATGTAGAGGCTATGTTATATAAATTAAGGTAAGGGGCTATTAAGGGGCAATGGAGAGGCTATGTAGGGGCTATGTTATATAAATTAAGGTAAGGAGCTATTAAGGGGCGATGGAGAGGCTATGTAGGGGCTATGTTATATAAATTATGGTAAGGGGCTATTTAGGGGCGATGGAGAGGCTATGTAGGGACTATGTTATATATATTAAGGTAAGGATTATATAAATTAAGGTAAGAGGCTATTAAGGGGCGATGGAGAGGCTATGTAGGGGCTATGCTATATAAATTAAGGTAAGGGGCTATTAAGGGGCGATGGAGAGGCTATGTAGGGCTATGTTATATAAATTAAGGTAAGGGGCTATTAAGGGGCGATGGAGAGGCTATGTAGAGGCTATGTTATATAAATTAAGGTAAGGGGCTATTAAGGGGCGATGGAGAGGCTATGTAGGGGCTATGTTATATAAATTAGGGTAAGGGGCTATTTAGGGGCGATGGAGAGGCTATGTAGGGGCTATGTTATATATATTAAGGTAAGGGGCTATTAAGGGGCGATGGAGAGGCTATGTAGGGGCTATGTTATATAAATTAAGGTAAAGGACTATTAAGGGGCGATGGAGAGGCTATGTAGGGGCTATGTTATATAAATTAAGGTAAAGGACTATTAAGGGGCGATGGAGAGGCTATGTAGGGGCTATGTTATATAAATTAAGGTAAGGGGCTATTAAGGGGCGATGGAGAGGCTATTTAGGGGCTATGTTATATAAATTCGGGTAAGGGGCTATTAAGGGGCGATGGGGAGGCTATGTAGGAGCTATGTTATATAATTAAGGTAAGGGGATATTAAGGGGCGATGGAGAGGCTATGTAGGGGCTATGTTATATAAATTAGGGTAAGGGGCTATTTAGGGGCGATGGAGAGGCTATGTAGGGGCTATGTTATATATATTAAGGTAAGGATTATATAAATTAAGGTAAGAGGCTATTAAGGGGCGATGGAGAGGCTATGTAGGGGCTATGCTATATAAATTAAGGTAAGGGGCTATTAAGGGGCGATGGAGAGGCTATGTAGGGCTATGTTATGTAAATTAAGGTAAGGGGCTATTAAGGGGCGATGGAGAGGCTATGTAGAGGCTATGTTATATAAATTAAGGTAAGGGGCTATTAAGGGGCGATGGAGAGGCTATGTAGGGGCTATGTTATATAAATTAGGGTAAGGGGCTATTTAGGGGCGATGGAGAGGCTATGTAGGGGCTATGTTATATATATTAAGGTAAGGGGCTATTAAGGGGCGATGGAGAGGCTATGTAGGGGCTATGTTATATAAATTAAGGTAAAGGACTATTAAGGGGCGATGGAGAGGCTATGTAGGGGCTATGTTATATAAATTAAGGTAAAGGACTATTAAGGGGCGATGGAGAGGCTATGTAGGGGCTATGTTATATAAATTAAGGTAAGGGGCTATTAAGGGGCGATGGAGAGGCTATTTAGGGGCTATGTTATATAAATTCGGGTAAGGGGCTATTAAGGGGCGATGGGGAGGCTATGTAGGAGCTATGTTATATAATTAAGGTAAGGGGATATTAAGGGGCGATGGAGAGGCTATGTAGGGGCTATGTTATATAAATTAGGGTAAGGGGCTATTTAGGGGCGATGGAGAGGCTATGTAGGGGCTATGTTATATATATTAAGGTAAGGATTATATAAATTAAGGTAAGAGGCTATTAAGGGGCGATGGAGAGGCTATGTAGGGGCTATGCTATATAAATTAAGGTAAGGGGCTATTAAGGGGCGATGGAGAGGCTATGTAGGGCTATGTTATGTAAATTAAGGTAAGGGGCTATTAAGGGGCGATGGAGAGGCTATGTAGAGGCTATGTTATATAAATTAAGGTAAGGGGCTATTAAGGGGCGATGGAGAGGCTATGTAGGGGCTATGTTATATAAATTAAGGTAAGGAGCTATTAAGGGGCGATGGAGAGGCTATGTAGGGGCTATGTTATATAAATTAGGGTAAGGGGCTATTTAGGGGCGATGGAGAGGCTATGTAGGGACTATGTTATATATATTAAGGTAAGGATTATATAAATTAAGGTAAGAGGCTATTAAGGGGCGATGGAGAGGCTATGTAGGGGCTATGCTATATAAATTAAGGTAAGGGGCTATTAAGGGGCGATGGAGAGGCTATGTAGGGCTATGTTATATAAATTAAGGTAAGGGGCTATTAAGGGGCGATGGAGAGGCTATGTAGAGGCTATGTTATATAAATTAAGGTAAGGGGCTATTAAGGGGCGATGGAGAGGCTATGTAGGGGCTATGTTATATAAATTAGGGTAAGGGGCTATTTAGGGGCGATGGAGAGGCTATGTAGGGGCTATGTTATATATATTAAGGTAAGGATTATATAAATTAAGGTAAGAGGCTATTAAGGGGCGATGGAGAGGCTATGTAGGGGCTATGCTATATAAATTAAGGTAAGGGGCTATTAAGGGGCGATGGAGAGGCTATGTAGGGCTATGTTATATAAATTAAGGTAAGGGGCTATTAAGGGGCGATGGAGAGGCTATGTAGAGGCTATGTTATATAAATTAAGGTAAGGGGCTATTAAGGGGCAATGGAGAGGCTATGTAGGGGCTATGTTATATAAATTAAGGTAAGGAGCTATTAAGGGGCGATGGAGAGGCTATGTAGGGGCTATGTTATATAAATTATGGTAAGGGGCTATTTAGGGGCGATGGAGAGGCTATGTAGGGGCTATGTTATATATATTAAGGTAAGGATTATATAAATTAAGGTAAGAGGCTATTAAGGGGCGATGGAGAGGCTATGTAGGGGCTATGCTATATAAATTAAGGTAAGGGGCTATTAAGGGGCGATGGAGAGGCTATGTAGGGCTATGTTATATAAATTAAGGTAAGGGGCTATTAAGGGGATGTAGGAGCGATGTAGGGGCGATGGAGGAGCGATGTAGGGGTCATCAAAGTACAATGTAATATAAATTTCAAGAAGGAGAGATGAAGGAGCGATGTAGGGGCGATGGAGGAGCGATGAAGGGGCGATGGAGGAGCGATGTAGGGGCCATCAAAGTACAATGTAATATAAATTTCAAGAAGGAGAGATGAAGGAGCGATGTAGGGGCGATGTAGGGGCGATGTAGGAGCGATGAAGGGGCGATGGAGGAGCGATGTAGGGGTCATCAAAGTACAATGTAATATAAATTTCAAGAAGGAGAGATGAAGGAGCGATGTAGGGGCGATGTAGGAGCGATGAAGGGGCGATGGAGGAGCGATGTAGGGGCCATCAAAGTACAATGTAATATAAATTTCAAGAAGGAGAGATGAAGGAGCGATGTAGGGGCGATGTAGGGGCGATGGAGGAGCGATGAAGGGGCGATGGAGGAGCGATGTAGGGGCCATCAAAGTACAATGTAATATAAATTTCAAGAAGGAGAGATGAAGGAGCGATGTAGGGGCGATGTAGGAGCGATGAAGGGGCGATGGAGGAGCGATGTAGGGGCCATCAAAGTACAATGTAATATAAATTTCAAGAAGGAGAGATGAAGGAGCGATGTAGGGGCGATGTAGGGGCGATGTAGGAGCGATGAAGGGGCGATGGAGGAGCGATGTAGGGGTCATCAAAGTACAATGTAATGTAAATTTCAAGAAGGAGAGATGAAGGAGCGATGTAGGGGCGATGGAGGAGCGATGTAGGGGTCATCAAAGTACAATGTAATATAAATTTCAAGAAGGAGAGATGAAGGAGCGATGTAGGGGCGATGTAGGAGCGATGAAGGGGCGATGGAGGAGCGATGTAGGGGCCATCAAAGTACAATGTAATATAAATTTCAAGAAGGAGAGATGAAGGAGCGATGTAGGGGCGATGTAGGGGCGATGGAGGAGCGATGAAGGGGCGATGGAGGAGCGATGTAGGGGCCATCAAAGTACAATGTAATATAAATTTCAAGAAGGAGAGATGAAGGAGCGATGTAGGGGCGATGTAGGGGCGATGGAGGAGCGATGAAGGGGCGATGGAGGAGCGATGTAGGGGCCATCAAAGTACAATGTAATGTAAATTTCAAGAAGGAGAGATGAAGGAGCGATGTAGGGGCGATGGAGGAGCGATGAAGGGGCGATGGAGGAGCGATGTAGGGGCCATCAAAGTACAATGTAATATAAATTTCAAGAAGGAGAGATGAAGGAGCGATGTAGGGGCGATGTAGGGGCGATGGAGGAGCGATGAAGGGGCGATGGAGGAGCGATGTAGGGGCCATCAAAGTACAATGTAATGTAAATTTCAAGAAGGAGAGATGAAGGAGCGATGTAGGGGCGATGAAGGGGCGATGGAGGAGCGATGGAGGAGCGATGTAGGGGCCATCAAAGTACAATGTAATGTAAATTTCAAGAAAGAGAGATGAAGGAGCGATGTAGGAGCGATGAAGGGGCGATGTAGGAGCGATGTAGGGGCCATCACAGTACAATGTAATATAAATTTGAAGAAGGAGCGATGAAGGGGCGATGTAGGAGCGATGGAGGGGCGATGTAGGGGCCATCAAAGTACAATGTAATATAAATTTGAAGAAGGAGCGATGAAGGGGTGATGTAGGAGCGATGGAGGGGCGATGTAGGGGCCATCAAAGTACAATGTAATATAAATTTGGAGAAGGAGCGATGGAGGAGCGATGAAGGGGCGATGTAGGAGCGATGTAGGGGCCATCAAGGGACTAAGATATATATAATAGTGAAGGGGCCATGAAGAGGCGATATTTAATTAAATAGCCCCTTGGGATAAGAGGACATATCATCTCCTCTTTAGAAGGGGCGATAAAGGAGCGATAAAGGATCATTTAATCGCCTCTTAGGGCAAGGGGCTATTAAATCGCTCCTTTCAAGGAGTCATAACATCGCCTCTTGTTATAAGGGGCTATTAAATCGCCCCTTTCAAGGAGCCATTACATCGCCCCATGTCATAAGAGGCGATCAATTAAAATCATCGCCCCATATGGAGCGATGTCATGGAAAGGACTATACCCGCAGTGTCTACTCTAGTCATGTATATTATATAACCATGACTATAGAGACACTAACTTATCTATAGTTATATATAATATATAGTGTAGAAATTTGATAATAAAGCAGTGTCTACTCTAGTCATGTATATTATATAACCATGACTATAGTGACACTGACTTATATATAGTTATATAGTATATGTAGTGAAGATGGTTGATAATAAAGCAGTGTCTACTCTAGTCATGTATATTATATAACCATGACTATAAAGAGTAAGACACTACCTTAATTATCTATAGTTATATAGAATATATAGTGTAGATGGTTGATAATAAAGCAGTGTCTACTCTAGTCATGTATATTATTTAACCATGACTATAGTGACACTAACTTATATATAGTTATATATAATATTTAGTGAACATTGTTGATAATAAAGCAGTGTCTACTCTAGTCATGTATATTATATAGCCATGACTATAGAGACAATACCTTATCTTTAGTTATATAAAATATATAGTGTAGATTGTTGATAATACAGCAGCAATGTATTGGTATATTTCAAAGAACATTAACCAGTGATTAATCTATAAACAACCACTGAAAATATGTACCTCGAAAAATAACAATAAATCCTCCAAAGCTCAAAACTTCTTGTATGTATGCATGTTGATTCAAAATCCATAAAGGTCATTCGACTGTGATATAGATGATAAAACATATATCACTTCCAAATAACCTTAATGGGACTATTTCCCAAAAAAAACTCTGCGGAACAATAAACGTATAAGGAATGTTTAATTTACAGATTTCTTTTGTTTTTATACCTATAATTTAGTCTAAATGATGTAGACGCACGAACATAGGCGGTCAAATGTGCGCGCCCCACCAATAGCGCGCTTGGTATGGGGCGGTCAAATACTGCTCCACGCATGTAACCTGAGGTGCATACGAGAGCAAAATAGCGGTCAGACTGGACAACTAATAGCAAGGGAGATTGTGGGGGGGGGGGAAGCATTGAAATGTAAATTACACTGGTACCAAAAGTTTTACAAACACTTTTTTCACATCAGTAAAAAGTTTAAAACAATTTAATTACAATTTTTTATCCATATGTATAACACTTTTAGTTTAAAAACAATTCATCTAAATAATTTTATTTTCCAAAGTAAGATTAAATAGCAGTTCAATCTTATGATATTTCTTTATCGCATCGTATTATAGACAGCTTTCGACGGATATTTAAACTAATTTTATAATTTTTATTTTGATATGCGTGGAAAATTGTCTTGAAAATCAGTATGGCTGAGAAGCAGTTTTAATCCAATCAAGCGGATATTAATCGGTTTCAAAGCCATACTGGAAAATGTTTTGAATTATTGGTTCAAAAGTACTTTTACTGCTAGTTTGAAAGAGAAAAAAAGATACGATACAATAACCCAAAGTTTAAAACCTACGAAAATATATCGTGGTTATAACACTTTGGTTATCAGTATAATTTGTGGCCCAATGTCCCCTCCCTCAATGATTTCACCCCAGTACAATGATTGCAAGGAATCTGATGGGATTAGACAATTATGGACGATAAATGTATTAACATCCCAAATGATTATCTACATTTCTGTAGATTAAAGTTTGGTTGAAAAGTTTAGAAACTTCTTGCTTGGAATCAACTAAACAAGATTTAATAAAAGTACCCAAAGTTTTTAAGTCAACGAATGAGTGTATGTTTATATAACTTTGGGTACCATTATAATTTACAGTCCAATGTCTTATTATAATCTTAATAAATAGACCCCTAAACTATTGTGAATTTTGATTGGTTACTTTCAAACTATTCGTGTCCAATCTTTTCAACCAATTATTTTGATTCTTAAATGTCCCTGTTAATATTTAAAGTCCAATGTCCCATCCCTCCTTTTAATTTTTGCCCCATTGATTGAGTAAATGAATATATTATTATTTGGATGTTGCACCAGATTTTCTTGTACCCTATTAAAGTGCTGATCATAGCTGTCTAAAATAACGATATCTCCTTTCACCCCATACACTCCACTTCTACTGGAAGAACGAACTAACCAATAAATGAGGACCATGTTAGCAACCTAAGTTGATGACAAATTTTCCCCTGTCAATATATCCACGTGTATATTTTATATCCAGTATTGGTTCCAGGACAAACGCAGGAGTCTTCAAATATTAATCTAATTAAGTATTTCTATACAGATTAGGTTAGGTTAAGATATGAATGTACAAATAAGCCCCCCGTAGGGGTTAGGCATTACAAAAACCTAAAAGAAGGTCTTAAATAGGTTGGTTAGGTTAAGTGTCCACTCCTGCGTTTGTCATAGGACCCCATTATTGAGTATGACTGAGATTGATTTGTTTTTGTGTTTGGTTTCCCAGGAAATGAATGAAGACCCGAGAGTTTTATTGATTCTCAGGGATCTTAAGGGATAAGACAATGGTCTATAAATTGATGTAAATCCCTAATGATGATAGAAAAATTACCCCTTTTATAGATTACACTTAGTGGTTGAAACGTTAGGACACGCAACATAATAAACTAAGCAATCTAAATTCAATAAAAATCCCCAAAAGCTAAGCCAACAACTAATGAAAAGTTATTATAAAACTTTGGGGACTATATTATTAAACAGCTTAATGTCCCCGGCCTCCTTATAATAATTCTCAAAGATGGCAGGGTGCTTACAATAGCAATGAATAAATCCACAAATCTCACTTCCACATATAATATCCAACAGCTACTAAAGACACAATATAATATTTAAGAATTGAAAGATGTATTTATTTGTATTCCAATGCCCTATCCCTGTATTCTTGATGGATTTTTGTACAATTAGGGAGGGAGGGGACATTGGGCTGTTTATTATACTAGTCCCCAAAGTTTTATAACAATGTTTTCTTATTCGTTGGCTTAACAGCTCTTGAGACTTTTATTAAATTTTGATTGGTAGGTTCATAAAATCAAGTGTCCAAACGTTTCAACTACTAATTGTAAGAGGTATTATAATGTATCATCACTGGGGCCAACAGATAACTTACTCTAGACCAATAAAAAGCTTTCTGAATATTTTAAACGGATTGGAATAACATTCAAAGAACAGGGGAGGGAGTTGTAAATAAACAAGGATGACAACATCCAAAAAAGCGAAGCACTGAAACGGTAGGACAAACGGACATTAACACTTGTATAGTAACTGAACTGAAAAATCGGAACATAAATGTATAAATGTCGAATCAAAATTGTATGTAAATTTGTTGAAAAACTGCTTAAAAACAGGATAATGTTTATGGACATAATTACATTTTTGGACTTGATTATAGAGTTGCTTCGCTTATAATATTGTTCTTTGTTGTCCCAGGAATCAATATACCAAAAATCAGATCAAACGGATAATTAAAACACTTGAAAATTTGTTGTTAAAAAAGTAGAAAAATCAACATGTTTAAAATGGACGTACGGACATTCTGGTAATGATTATAGAGTTGCTACGCTTTCTAAATCGTACCCAACTACTACAGGAATCATCATGCAAAGTTTGAAATCGATAGGACAATTCTAACATGCCTAAATTAACGAATAAAAGCTATCTATCTCGGACGGACGGACGGACGGACGTACGGACGGACGGACCGACCCTAATTATAGAAAAGCTTCGCTTTTAAAAATAGTTGTCTTTGGAATACCAAAAATTTTTGGACATTTTTGTTTAATCCCCCTCCCCCCCTCCTTTCATAGTGTTTAATAATCCCCGTATGGAACTTATTTATTCCGTTAAAAATTATAAGCTTTGACGTCATTTTAGCTGTAGACTTATCTTATAGGACAATCACATAACAAATATTCTTGAGATATTAGGACAGCGGTAAAATTGTCGTTAATTTAGGTTGCTAACATATCTAGTAGAATGGGATGGGATGGGTTAAAGGGGGTGGATCGGGTTCTCGTTATTTTAACCCGCTGCCAATTTCATTTTATTAGAGAACTTGAAAATCTAGTGTAACATTCAAGTAATAATATATCCATTTATAGCCTGCTATCCTATCATATAAAGTAGTAAGACTTTTTAAAAGCGAAGCTTTTCTATAATTAAGGTCGGTCCGTCCGTCCGTACGTCCGTCCGTCCGTCCGAGATAGATAGCTTTTATTCGTTAATTTAGGCATGTTAGAATTTTCCTATCGATTTCAAACTTTGCATGATTATTCCTGTAGTAGTTAGGTACGATTTAGAAAGCGTAGCAACTCTATAATCATTACCAGAATGTCCGTACGTCCATTTTAAACATGTTGATTTTTCTAATTTTTTAACAGCAAATTTTTATGTGATCTAATTATCCGTTTGATCTGATTTTTGGTATATTGATTCCTGGGACAACAAAGAACAATATTTTAAGCGAAGCAACTCTATAATCAAATCTTAAAAATGTAAGTATGTCCATAAACTCAATAAACATTATCCTGTATCAAGAAGTTTTTCAACAAATTTACTTACAATTTTGCTTCGACTCTTATACTTTTATATTCTGATAATTCAATTTAGACACTATACAAGTGTTAATGTCCGTTTGTCCTAACGTTTCAGTGCTTCGCTTTTATGGATGTTTTCATCCTTGTTTTTGTCTGTAACGAAGGATCTCTCTAACTGCTGAACCGATTTGGTTCTCAATTTTAGGGAACCTTCATATAGGTCCCGGGAAGGTTTTAGACATCCTTATTTTTCGATTGAAGTCTTTAGATGGTTTTAGGCTATTCATTTACAAAGACCCCAGGGGCTAGTGGCTTCCGCCGGTTTTATTTTATAGGATACTATTCCTTATTTGTTAAAGGGTTTCTCTGAATTTTATTGGGTGCACCAATCAATTTATATTTTTAAAAACGAAGCTACTCTATAATTTACTTTGACTGTCCGTCCGTCAGTTGGTCAGTACGTAACTCTATAGGGGAAATATGATTATTCTGAACTACTGTTCAAGAAAGATGGCTTTTTTTGGTAAAGAATCCTATATATGCACATCTAATCATTACATTTTTTTATCCGTCACGGTTATGCTTCAAAAGATGAAAATCTTATATTTTCAAGTTTTAGCGATTTTCATATTTTCTCTTTTCTCCCTTTGATATGGGAACTGAACATCTGCTCTATAACTCACTTTGTTGGTCCATTCCATGATTTTTTTGTAATTCTTATTGTAGTTTTTAAATTTTTAAAAGCATGGTCTATA
Organism: Acartia tonsa; assembly: GCF_053477335.1. NCBI lineage: Eukaryota > Metazoa > Arthropoda > Copepoda > Calanoida > Acartiidae > Acartia > Acartia tonsa. The sequence continues at coordinate 1,150,930 of NC_137271.1, read as the reverse complement.
TTGCATATTTCTAACTTATCCTTTTCTCTAAAATAAGTTAAGTTATACTTAAAACTCATGGATCTTAAGGGATAAGACCATGGGCGATAAATTGATATTGATTTCAATGAAAATAAACAAAATTCCATAAATTAAATTGTTTGTTTAAAAGTTAGGATACTGGTAGTTTGTCCCACCCAATCAAGCTAAAGTATACGAGAGAACCATTAAATCCTTATTTTTATGTCAAATGTTTATCTTAGGTCAAGCATGCAATAATATTATTTATAAATTAAACAGAATTAAAAGAGGCATAGCTGCTCTAATAAAGTAACATTTCGTTTATACGTTTCTTTATTTCATTTAATACATTTTCGGTTTCATAAGCCAATATTTATAAGATAAGGGCCAATCCTTCTGTCTGATAGATATTGTATATAGACATTATTCTTTATTTATTCATTCTAAAATGGTTAAAACTTTTCATGATGATTCCTGTAAGAAAAAGGTACAATTTAGCAATAAGTCGATACAATCTTTACAAGTTTTTATTTAAATTTCTAAAAGGCTAACCACATTGAAGATAATATGTTTTTGGTCAATTGGAATCATTAACAACGTTTTACCGAAACCTAACAGTCATTTTAGAGAATCGTCGCTACAAGAAGTTAAACAAACGGAGTGGGGACAAAACCGCGACAGGGACAAAACCGCGACATAACAAAACCGCGACAGGGACAAAACCGCGACAGTGACAAAACCGCGACAGTTACAAAAAAATCTATAATAAAAAAATCTTAATGCTAAAAGGTCATGTCCGCAGAGCTCGGCCCCCTGGCCTGCCTAGCCGCGGGCGCTCGGCCCCCTTGCCTATAACCTAACTTAACCTAACCTATATGTTTGAATGTTTAATGTACATTAACTTATTTATAGTTTAGAATTTCGTGGATTTTACAAAAAGAGGTTGGTAGATTTTTTTCAAATTTTTAATATTTTTTTACAATAGTTAGGTTAGGTTAGGTTATGGGCAAGGGGGCCGAGCGCCCGCGGCTAGGCAGGCCAGAGGGCCGAGCGCTGCGGCCATGTTTTTCGAAAAAAAAATCCTACATAGTTATATTTCTGTTATTTTTTAACTGTCGCGGTTTTGTAACTGTCGCGGTTTTGTCACTGTCGCGGTGTTGTCCCTGTCGCGGTTTTGTTATGTCGCGGTTTTGTCCCTATCGCGGTTTTGTCCCCACTCAAAACAAACATAGGTATAATGTAGACTTGCACTTTAGATAAACGATATACAAAGATAAACATAGACAGAAACATAGATAGATAGATAAACAGATAGACAGATAGATAGATAAATAGATAGATAGATATACAGCTAGATAGATAGATACTACAAACTAAACAAACATAGGGATAATGTAGACTTGCACTTTAGATAAACGATATACAAAGATAAACATAGACAGAAATATAGATAGATAGATAAACAGATAGATAGATAGTTAGATAGATAGATAGAAAGACAGATAGACAGCTAGATAGATAGATACTATAAGTTAAACAAACATAGGTAAAATGTAGACTTGCACTTTAGATAAACGACATACAAAGATAAACATAGACAGAAATATAGATAGATAGATAAATAGATAGATAGATAGACAGCTAGATAGATAGATACTACAAACTAAACAAACATAGGGATAATGTAGACTTGCACTTTAGATAAACGATTTACAAAGATAAACATAGACAGAAATATAGATAGATAGATAAACAGATAGATAGATAGTTAGATAGATAGATAGAAAGAAAGATAGACAGCTAGATAGATAGATACTATAAGTTAAACAAATATAGGTAAAATGTAGACTTGCACTTTAGATAAACGATATACAAAGATAAACATAGACAGAAATATAGATAGATAGATATATGGTTACTGGTTAGATAGATATATAGATAGATGATTAGACATATAGATAAATACATGGATATAAGATATATAGATGGGTAGATAGATATAAATTAGAAACTAATTAAACATGGGAATAATGTATATTTGCACTTTTTTTAAATGTTATACAATGATAAAAAGATAGAGAAAGAGAGAGAGAGAGAGAAATTCCAACGTCTTTTTTTGCGTAGTATCCAAACAATATATACTATTGTTATATTTAATCTACAATCCTTTTTTCTCTCTAAATTTTTGTTTCCTTAAAAGCTCTTACCACAAAGTGATATGAGGAAATTAATTTCTTGTCTTTTATCATATTAATTCCTGGTAATTTTATCGTAATATTGAGTCATACATATTCTCTCTTCTCTCTCTCTCTCTCTCTCTCTCTCTCTCTCTCTCTCTCTCTCTCTCTCTCTCTCTCTCTATCTATCTATCTTTCTCTCTCTCTCTCTCTCTCTCTCTAAGAGCCGGTTTTAATCCAACGGATATTAACCGGATAGGAAACCATACTGGAAAACGGTGTCCAAAATAGAATTTGATTAAAAAGCGACTCTATATTTATATTCCTTACAAAAACCACACAATTCCTATATTACCCAGGTAGGGAGGGAACATTCGACTGTAAATAATATAATTCTTTGTTATACTATGGAGACTTTTATTAAATCTTTCTCCGATAATTTTCAACAGAAGGGTTAATTTTGTTGATCATAATTTGGTGTTTAAATAATTTTATCACCCATTGTCTTATCCCTTAAGATACCTGTTATTAATCGATATACAGTGTGTTTTTTTTATGAGAACTTTTTTTAAAGCAATTTTACCCCACTTATGGTTATCAGAATTTAATGATTAATGGCTTATTTTCTTCGTTTTTTAATGCAATTAATAAAACAACAAAAAAATATTACAGTAAAATGTAAAATTCAAAACTTAGGTATCAACATCTATAAATGGTTTTAGCGCATTTTCCTTATGTTCAAATCTTCTACCTTTTGCAAGAATTGCTGCAAAACGCTTCAAAGTTGAGATATATAACTAAAAATTAATACAAATACTAATGGGGACATGTACTAGAATATATCAAAGTTTGAAGGCCATATCTCAATCAGGGAGGGAGTACTGGCCCCCCAAAGTCGACTACTGAAAATCCAATTTATTTCTTGCAAAGGGTAGAAGATTTGAGCATAAGAAAAATGCGCTAAAACCATGTCACCTAAGTTTTGAATTTTTGATTTTACTGAGCTTTTTCATTAAAAAACTGAAATATTTTTTTAATGTTCTATTAATTGCATTAAAAAACGAAGAAAATAAGCCATCAATCAATAAATTCTGATAACTATAAACGGGGTAAAATTGCTTTCAAAAAAGTTCTCATAAAAAAAAACACACTGTATTATTACATGTTGTACCAAATTTTCATGTACTCTGATAAAGTGATGCAAGCAGCTAGCTATAATAACGAAACCCCCATCCACCTCCTTCCCTTCTTCTGGATGAACGAACTGACCAATAAATAAGGTCCATAAGAGCAAGCAAAATTGACGACAAATTTTCCCCTGTCAATACATCCACGTATATCCTATATCCATTTTGCTAACACCTAACACCCAAGAGAGAGTGAGAGAAAATCGCCCAATCAACCTTTCAACGGCTTCATCGTAACACACAAAAAGAGACCGGTGTTTTTTCATTACAACAACAAAAAGAAACAATTTTTAACTAATTTGGGGATTGTAAACTCAGAAAACTAGGCATCTAATGGGATAAGACAATGGCCAATAAATTGATGTACATATCCAAGGTTAATATACAAAATTACCCCTTCTCTAGATTACAATTAGTGGTTGTAACGTTTGAACACTCGACTTAATGAACCAACCAATCAAAATTCAATAAAAGTGTCCAAAGTTGTTAAGCCAACGAATAAGAAAACGTTATAATAAAACTTTGGGAACTGGTGTAATAAACAACCCACTGTCCCCTCTATCTCTCTCTATCTGCCAATAAGTGAATTTTTCTACTTTAGCTAAAAAAGGTAAAACAATTATTCTGCTGTATCAAATAAACGTTCACTTGTAAGAGAAATTCCGTAGGACTTCAATGTAGATAGATATATATTTAGTCTGTAGTTATCATTATTAGAATATGGTCCATCCATACATTTATATAGTTTACCATAGGGTTGTGTGAAACGTGAATATATAGGACACTTAATGAACCAATTATGCGTAGAGTTAGGACTTCATATGTAAAGTAGATAGATATAGATTTAGTTTGTAGTTATCATTATTAGAATATGGTCCATACATTTATAAAGTTTATCATAAGGTTGTGTAAACGTGAATATATAGGACACTTAATAAACCAATTACGTGTAGAGTTAAGACTTTAAGTGTAGATAGATATATCTTTAGTCTATAGTTATCATTATTAGAATATGGTTCATACATTTATATAGTGAGTTGATTAAGTTGCGTTTTCAAACGTTAAACTATTAATTTTAATTTAAATAAGGGGTAATTTTGTGTATCTTCATTGGTGATGTACATCAATTTATCAGTCAATGTCTTATCCTATTAGATCCATGGAAGATTCCATAAGATGGAGAACTTAATCGGTTAATTAATTATTGAAATCTTTAGCCTCAGACAATGAAAACCTTACTTTTTTATACAATAGTACTAGCGGCTACGCCCTTAGAGGCCTCTAGTGGTCATTGGATGGGTAAGAAGATATCGACCCCATTTTTATCTTGATAGGTTGGTGGTACCCTCCCCGAAAATAGTTAGAAACCTTCCCAGGACCTATGAGAAGCTTCACTGTAAAGGAGAACCATAGCGGTTCCGTGGTTAGCAAGATCCTTCGGTGCAGACAGACAGACAGAAATCCTTTAACTTTATAATAGGAGGAATTTTTATTTTATTACAATCATTACATTAATTAATATAAAAAGTTGTAATTATAAGTAGAAATTATTACAAAACTAACAAAACAGGGAAAATTTTCTCCATAACTATCGCAGTAATAAACAAGCTATAGAATTTTTTCTAAAATGAAACAATAGTTATTTATCGCATCATATTTAAGACAGCTTTACACGGATATTAAAATGAAAAATTATAAGCTTTACACCCAGGCTAACTTTAACTTTTATTTTAATACTCGAGGAAAACTGTCTGTAATACGTTGCTATTCATGATTTTTCAGTATGGCTAAGAACGTCCTGAAGACATTAATTGAATTTTCATCGGTTGTTTGATTAAGTAGAGTTTTCAAACGTTTTAACCACTACACTGTAATCTACAGAAGGGATTATTTTGTGAATAATCATTGGAGATGTGAATCAATTTATCGGCCATTGTCTTACCCTTTAAAGACCATCTTTGTTTGTCAATTAGGCTTAAAAATCAGTTTTTATTACTTTCAAACATTGAATCTACAGAAGAGATTATTTTGTGAATAATCATTGGAGATGTACATCAATTTATCGGCCATTGTCTTACCTTGGTTGGACCATCATTGTTTGATAAATAGACGAACGGACATACCTTGATTATATAGTAGCTTCGCTACTAAAAAATCAGTTTTTATTACTATCAAACATTGAATCTACAAAAGAGATTATTTTGTGAATAATCATTGGAGATTTACCTCAATTTATCGGCCATTGTCTTACCCTTTAAAGACCATCTTTGTTTTACAAATAGACGAACGTACCTACCCTCATGATAGAGTAGCTGCGCTACTAAAAAAAGCTGTTTTTATTACTTTCAAACATTGAATGATAAACATTATTACTCTAAAACAAATAAACACGGCCAGGGAAGGAGGAATGGAGGGATATGGTACTCGTAGCATTTCTGCCCCCTAAAATTTTATATTTAATGTATATTTTCTACATGGATTACAATAACAGCATTAGTTTTTGAGGGGTTTGAGTCTTGGCATAAACTGCGTCATAACTAAAGACATTAAAAATCATTTAAAGCTTACAAGGTGTCACAAAAAATCAGCCACGTGACGTCATAAAAATGAATGATGAGATGAGTATTGGAAAAGAAAACCCGTTAAAAAGAGATGGATAATCCCTCATTTTTATGACGTCACATGGCTGATTTTTGAGACAAAGCTTCAATGATTTGAACATTCTATGATATTAGGAGAAAAAAGGTCATTGCTTTGGCCCCTAAACAGGTACAACTAGTTAGGACATATGGATAAAGGTCGTATAATTAAAAAAGCTATGAAGTCTGTTTGAAGTATGGTAACGTAATCTAACACTTTATTAAGCTACTACTCTTGCTTCGCCTCTAGCCTTTAGAGGAGGGTTTGAAAGGTCAGAAAAATAGCATAGAACCATCCTAACATATTTTTTATTCTTAGAAAAGTATAACTAAATTAGACAAACAACTTTCGATATTTTTAGCTTTGGACAAATGAAAACCTTACTAACTTTTACAATGATATACAATCTATTTTAGAGCTCGATCTTTAAATCATTTTAGTGGTGAGCCAGATCGGGGTGAGCCGAATTTCAGCCAATCACAGCGCGGCATTTCATAAAATGCTGTACTCTCATTGGTGGAAAGTTGGCTCACCCCGATCTGGCTCACCACTAAAATGAATTAAAGATCCAGCTCTAGTAATGATAGGGGCATAATGGGATAAGACAATGGTCAATAAATTTATGTACATCCCAAATGATGATTCATAAAATTACCCCTTATGTAGATTGAAATTATTGGTAAAAACTTTTGAACACTCACTTAAATGAACGAACCAATAAAAATTCACTGAATTCCTCATAGTTGTTAAGTCGACGAATAAGAAAATATTATTATAAAACTTTGGGGGCAGGTGAAATAAACAGTCTATTGTCCCCCCTCTCTCATTCTATCTCTTTCTCTCTCTCTCTCTCTCTCTCTCTCTCTCTCTCTCTCTCTCTCTCTCTCTCTCTCTCTCTCTCTCTCTCTCTCTCTTTCTCTCTCTCTCCCTATCTCTCTCTCTCTGTAGTAATGATGTTTTTACTGCATAAAAAATATTTTCTCCTCCCTGCAACTAAATATGAAAAGGTCACTTTATTTTAAACATTATTTAAACTAAAAGAAATTTAAATTATTTATTTCGATAGAAAAAACTTTCATATTAGATTTTCTATATTTAGTTGACTGCTGTGTTTTTTAGTCGTAACGGATTACTTTTTATTTGTATGTTTATATAAGAATTGCCAATTTAGTTTCAAATTCTGAACAGAACGTGCGACGTTCAGACTAATATTAAATAAAGAACAAAGAGCGAGGGGACAATGGGCTGTTATTACACTAGTCCCCAAAGGTTTATAAAAAAAACTTTCTTATTCGTTAAAAACTTTGGGGACTTTAGTGAATTTTGATTGATTTATTAACTTAAGTGTTCAAACGTTTCAACCATTAACTTTATGTTATAGAAGGTTCAACTTTGTGTATCATCATTGGGGATGTACAATTTATAGGCCATTGTCTTATCCCTTTAGATCCCAGAAAATTTAGAAGTATTAATCTAAAGTTTTATAGTGTCCCTTTAATTAAGTTTAAAAATAGTATAAAATTAATAACAAAATATGCAGTTACGCGATTATTACTACGCTGAACTGAACATACATTTTTAAATCTTCCAAAATATTTGTAAAAATCCTTTAAAATTAAGATTGATTTCAAACTCGAAACAATTTGTAATGTCTGAAATGTGAAATTTATATTTTGTTTGTGAGTTAACATCTTATTTTTAATTAGGTTATATTTTTTCGTGGCATTGCTATTCTATGACTATCAACTATGTCTGTGCGTCCATCCGTAGATGTCTAGGGCTATGTAAATTATCTTTATATGTTTACTGTACTATAAGTTACTGTTTCTTTTTTGTAAAATACTAACTACTTACTTTTTATTAGATCAATATTAGAAAAGACATTTTACAGTAAATTATGCTAGTACCCAAAGTTTTTAATTCGTTGAACTTTTATAATTTTTTTTATAGCATTGTATGCATAATCCTTAGTGTCTAAACTTTTCCACCAATAAATTATAGATTGGTATATTTCCTTTGTAGTTCAAAGTTAAAAGCGATTGGAAAAACATTCAAGAGCTGTTTTAAGATACTAATAAACATAAAAGTTATTAAAATATTTCAGAAATGTAAATGTTGAAAGAAAACTTGTATTTTCTACTTAGACATGAAAGGTAATTATTTTTTTAACGTGAAGCTTTTCTATAAATAGGGTAGGTCCGTCCGTCCGTACGTCCGCAACGGTTAGCTTTTTTCGTTAATTTAGGCATGTTAGAATTGTCCTATCGATTTCAAACTTTGTATGGTGATTCCTGTAGTAGTTAGGTCAATTTAAGAAAACGTAACAACTCTATAATCGTTACCAGAATGTCCGTACGTCCATTTTAAAAATGTTTTGGAGTGATGATTCTTGAGACAGCAATGTACAATGTTATAAACAAATCATCTCTATAATTAAATGCTGAAAATGCAAGTAGACATTTTATATTTTAAAAATAGATTGTCTGTTTTGGAACAGGGTTATATATCACACTGAATGTGAAAGTTATAAGATGAAGATTTTACTGAGGCCTACATGTGGCTGCCGAGCCTGTTTTTTAACCTTTTATGATAATTTTAATTATTTGAAGAAAAAAAAAAAAATTTTATTTTAGGGTTATTGTTACAATGTTTCTTAACACTGATATTGCCTTGGCTTTCCAACGGTGTTTCTTATAATGCTAGGTAAGTTTTTTTTAACTATATCCAAAAAAGTAACCAAAGTTTTACAGCAACGTTGGGTACTTTCATTAAATTTTAATGATTGGTACCAAACTAGTTTTAACTTGTCAACAAATAGTTCTTATCAACAGTAAGGGGTAATTTTGTTAATTCACTAAGAGGATATATTTTAATTTATCATCCATTGTCTTATCCCTTAAGATCCCTACTACCTCATAAAGGTCAAACTAACAATTTGTTGTAAGATTTGTCTACTTTGGGAATAACTGTTTTAGTGGCGTTCTTTGTGCTGGTCCCCAAAATCTTTAAAATTAGCCAAAACAATAAAAGTTGCATAGTTTCTAGTACCCAAAGTATAAGACAGCAAGAAATATATTTTTTAGATCCATTGTCTTATCCCTTAAGATCCCTAATACTTCTTTAAGGTCAATTTTGCAATTTGTTTACTTTTGGAATAATTGGTTTAGCGGCATTCTTTTCTGCGGTGGTCCCCAAAATCTTTAAAATTAGCCAAAATAATAAAAGTTGCATAGTTTCTAATGCCCAAATATTGATTTTATATCCATTATCATATCCTTTCAGATCCCTGATACTTCTACAAAAGGTCAAACTAACAATTTGTTGTAAGATTTGTCTCCTTCACAGTGGGATCCAGTGGGACATCCAAAAAATTTAAAATTGACTTTTATCTATCCTAGGAATTAATAATGGCTGTAAGTAGACAGCTAGAAAAGAAATTTTTAAAAAATATTCATTTTTGGCGGATTTATGCCATTTTTAAAAAAGGTAGTGAAAAATTTCTTTTCAGTTTTGATGATTTTCCAGATTTTTTTACACAATTTTTTCAAAGCAACAAAAAATACATTTATGTTCATCTTATGAAAATAATTTTTGATTGAGGTACTTTTCAGATACCTGTACCAATGTCTAATTAAAGAAAAATTTAAAAAAAATATTTTTTTGGTGGTGTAAATTGACATTTTGTGAGAAAGTTTCACCAAAAATATTAAGATTTTTAACCCCAAAAAATCAGTTATCTCCATTTTACCCAAAAACGGCCAGGATGCCCCGGGTTTTGAAATAACAATATTAATATGCAACATGTATTGTGTTTAAAACAGTTTTCATAACCTGGGGCCTCCCGGCCGTTTTTGAGTAATTGAGCATTTTACATTGCATGGTTTGAACAATTTCGTTCTTGTTAATTTGAAATTTTCCCTCGTTAGAGGGGGAAGGAGTCTTTTTAGAGCTCAAAGTCATCTCTGCAATGTTTTCTAACTTTTTGAGGCGGAACTTTCTTTACTTATGCATTATTTGCCTCCGGCCAACCGTTTCGCCGTTATTTGCCGCCGTAGGTGTGATTTTTAACGATTTTTGCCGTTCTCGCGGTTTTAATGGACATTTAAGGGAACAAGGAGTCCTTAAAAAAAGATGACTTATAAATACTTTTATTTTAGCAATTAAATTTGCTAAATTTCATGTGTTCTGAAAAAAATTGTATTTCTAACTGGTTTTGGTTCAGCAGAAATTTAAATTCGGGGATTAATTATAATATTGCAAAAACATTATATATGCGTCTGAGAGAGAGAGAGAAATATACGTTTGAGAGAGAATATAATATAAGCAATTATGTTTATATTCTTATACAAACTTTAAATGAAGATAGCTAGACTTAGAATAAAGGTATTAACACAAAATCAAAAGTGTTTTGAAAATTATGTTATTGTTGTTTATATCTGTAAAAAAAACATTAGAAAACATGCCTTATTAGTGTCCTATTTTACTTATACTGGACCTACCTAAAAATGCCGGGACTCGAACTGGGTGCACCTGACGCTATATTCATGTTCACAAACATTGTTTGCATTGAAGAAATATTTACATAAACGTTTATTTTGTTAAAATATTCCTATCCTAACTAAAGTTATGAAGGTTTATATATTTTTTAAAAATAGGGTAGCTTCGCTCCTCCAAAACCGCCAGACGTACTTACCAAATGCACATTAGAAGTTAACAGGAGCAAAATTTATGTTATTTTTGAGTTAAAGCAAAAGAAATTACCTCATTTCGTCAAATACAAGCTTTTTTATTGATGTTTACTTTTGTCTACCCTTAATGTCTCGTTTTTTGGCAAAAGATCCCACTGTGTCCTTTTTGAATAATTGGTTTAGCGGCATCCTTTTCTGCAGTGGTCTCCAAAATCTTTAAAGTTAGACAAAATAATAAAAGTTGCATATGTTCTAGTGCCCAAAGTACTAGACAGCATGAAATATTATTTTTATACCTATAGTCCAATACCTGTATACCTGATTTCTTACACCTTACCTAAAAGGTCTAACTCGCAATTTGTTGTACTCAAAACTATGACTGACAGCTTGTTTATATTAGCAACATATTTCGCGCTAGTTAAACTTTTTGCATGCAGGTGATGTGTGCTTTCAATTCTGCACATGTATCACTTTATCGAGCCACTAGCGACTTCGCCCCTGGCGTCTAATAATGGATATAGAATATGTGGATATATTGACAATGGAAAATTTGTCGTCAAATTTAGTTTAGTCAAATCGTTCATCCATTAGAAGGTAAGGGGGTTGGTATGAAGGAAGTGGATTGAGGGTATCCTTATTTTAGCCAGCTGTGAGTATTAATTTATTAGAGTACAAGAAAATCTGGTGCAACATCCAAATATTAATATATCAAGTGTCACATTGACATATGGTCATACGTGGATTTATTGACAGGGGAAAAGTTGTTGTCAATTTGGGTTGCTAAAATGGACCTTATTTATTGGTTGGTTCGTTCATGGAGTAGTAGCTTAGAAGGGGATGGAGTGTGTAATTATTTTAGCCAGCTGGGATTGTCACCTTATTAGGGTACATGAAAATTTGAAATATAAAATGCGGGGAAGGGATTACCCACCCCATATTACATACACCTATGTCAGGAATCTTGAGGGATAAGACAATAGACAATAATTTTATATATATATCCCCATTGATGACAAACAATATTACCCCTTCTGTAGATTATAATTATATGTTGAAAGTTAGTTGTAGTTAGGAACCATAACATACAATACAAGTGCTCAAAAATATTACGATCATTTGGTTATAAAACTTTGAGTACCAGATTAATTTACAATCCATTGTCCCCACACTCCCTGCTACCTATGTTTAGTACACATGTCTAACTTTTCCTCGAATCAAACTTTTTTTTATAGATAGAGCAGTTACTTTATAATTAAGGCGTGTCCGTCCTATAAAATCCTATAAATTAAAGTATAAAGTTGTTTGTGTGTATCTAAAGATCTCTAAACGTTATTGATACTAGTTATTAATGATTAAATATTATTAATGATTTTTGTTTGTATTGTCGAGAAGACAAGTTTTTATTGAAGATTAAAACATTGCCCATTGTCCTATACCTCATACTCGATGAAAACTGGACATTGGAATGTAAATTATACTGATGTTGAGGTTTTATCAATAAATAAATAATTATCTCATTCGTTTCTAGGGACTTATATTTATTGGTCTGTACAGACTAGTAATTTTCAAGCTTTACATTATAAAATATAATAGACATGAGGGTAATTTTGTTTTTCATAATTCATCGTCCAATGTCTTATCTCTTATCCATGAGACTCTGTTAGAAAATAAACAGGGAGGTAGGGGACATTGGGCTGTTTATTACACTAGTCCCCAAAGTTTTATAAAATCGTTTTCTTATTCGTTGACTTTTGGGACTTTATTGAATTTGGATTTTTTTTCATAAAGTTGAGTGTTCAAACATTTCAACCAGAACTTGTCTACGGATAATTTTTGTGTATCAAAATTGTGGTTGTACATCAATTTATTGTCCATTGTCTTATCCCTTAGCCATGAACCTCTGTTAGAATATAAACATTGAGTAAGGTTACAATTAGATTTTTATTACATATTACACTAGTCCCCAAAGTTTTATAAAATCGTAACAAATCGTTAGTTCAACTACTTTGGGGACTTATTATTGAAATTTAAATTATTGAATTTTCTCATTAAGCTGAGTGTCCAAAAGTTTCAACCACAACTTGTCTACGGAAGGGATAATTTTGTGTATAATAATTGGGGATGTACACCCAAGAATAATAAATCTACATCAATTTATTGCACATTGTGTTATTTAATACCTACATTTGAGACAACTTTTACTACACAGAAACTCCCAATTTTCAATAACAACAAAATCCCTGGCCCTCTCGGACAGCTTCGAACCCATAATCTATAGATAAGGAAACCAACATTCTATATACTGAGCTATGGAGGAGACCAATTATCATGTGCAAAATTAGACAATGTACACAAAAATTTATGTCTTATAGTATACTTTAAAATTTCACAAGATTTTATATTGGCCATCTTAGCTCAGGGGTAGAGATGAGGATTCAGTTTTGCATCGATTCAAGTCGGAAGGTTGTCAGTTCGAAACTACCCAAACACTAAATATCATTTTCACTCTCTGATATAATAAGTAATATTTGGTAAAAGTTTACATATTTACATTGTACTAACAGTCACTTAAAATATCAAAAAGCTATTTTTTTAAATTTGTTTTCGTAAGTCTTGAACTCGCATACAAGGTAGACAAGGAAATTAACTGAAAAAGAAATAGATCTCAGCCAGGATTTGAACGCTCGATCATTGTAATCAATAGCCAGTACTTTGCCCACTGAGCTATGGAGGACACCAACTTTCATGCTCAAAATTAGACAATGTAGACAAAAATTTATGTCTTATAGTATACTTTAAAATTTCACATGTTTTCATAATGGTCATCTTAGCTTAGGGGTAGAGATGAGGATTCAGTTTTGAAATGATTCAAGTCGGAAGGTTGTCAGTTCGAAACTACCCAAACACTAAATATCAGTTTCACTCTCTGATATAATAAGTAATATTTGGTAAAAGTTTACATATTTACATTGTACTAACAGTCACTTAAAATATCAAAAAGCTATTTTTTAAAATTTGTTTTCGTAAGTCTTGAACTCGCATCCAAGGTAGACAAGGAAATTAACTGAAAAAGAAATAGATCTCAGCCAGGATTTGAACGCTCGATCATTGTAATCAATAGCCAGTACTTTGCCCACTGAGCTATGGAGGACACCAAGTTTCATGCTCAAAATTAGACAATGTAGACAAAAATTTATGTCTTATAGTATACTTTAAAATTTCACATGTTTTCATAATGGTCATCTTAGCTTAGGGGTAGAGATGAGGATTCAGTTTTGAAACGATTCAAGTCGGAAGGTTGTCAGTTCGAAACTACCCAAACACTAAATATCAGTTTCACTCTCTGATATAATAAGTAATATTTGGTAAAAGTTTATATAATTACATTTACATTGTATTAACAGTCACTTAAAATATCAAAAAGCTATTTTTTAAAATTTGTTTTTCGTAAGTCTTGAACTCGCATCCAAGGTAGACAAGGAAATGAATTGAAAAAAATAAACCATAGCCGGAATTAGAACGCTCGATTATTATAACCAGTAACCAACACTCTCCCACTGAACTATGGAGGACACCAATTATCATATTCAAAATTAGACAATGTATACAAAAATTTATGTCTTATAGTATACTATAAAATTTCACATGTTTTCATAACGGTCATCTATCTAAACTATTATAGTTTAGCGTAAGCGGGTTAATTTTTAAAAATTTGACGCGGCAAGAAATTACACATGTTGGGGTGTTAATTCAACAATCAACATGTTTAAAAATCATACCTATTTAATGTCGTCTTTGTAAAAATTATTAGATTAATTTTAAATTGAATATTAAACATGCCAATAAGATACGTAAAGTACTTTCTGAGATATTTATCTTATCTTAAAAAAAATCTTTCTTTATTTTACTTTCCGTACATATATAATATATATAGTAAATACACATATAATAATCCTAAAAACGATATTCTTTTAACAATATACATCAAAAAACAGTAAAGGAAAAATAGGGTTCTCCAAATACTTTTTTTTACAATTTAAGATATTCAATAAATTAAAACAAAAGAGTATTTTAATGTCGGCGGAACGTTTTTTAGCTCTTATAACAATATTTTTAACAAAAATTTGGTGTAATTTAATATCGGCATAATAGTTTTAGCTATTATAATAATATTTATAAAAGAAATTTGGTAAACCCTCTCCCACCCATTCCCCAAATTTCAATTTCTATCCCCTCTTATAATATTCAGAGATTAATAGTCGGGGATTGGAAAATGGAAGAAAAAGATTAATAGTAGGGTAAAAGACAATGGAAGAAAAAGATTAATATTCAAGGAAAGAACAATGGAAGAAAAAGGAGGGTTGATTAACCCCCATTATTAATTTTGTTGTGGGTTGTGAAAACATGACCAATTTTTGTTTGTTATTAGTGCGGCTTTTGTGGCACAGGGGTACGGTGTACGGCTAAGGTCGTGGTTATTCAAGATCGACTCCAAGCAGAGACATTAATTTTCAAAAAAAAATTTTGTTTAACATAACAGACTGAAAAATATATTTAACATCTTATTATATCCAGTTTTCTATGAATATAAAAATGCACAATCATTTCAGATTAAAGCCAGTGTTATATAATAATAGTTAATAATACGATGCTTTAAATAACTATTATATTACTCTCCCTACCCTCCAAACATACAAACACACAGACAAATATCCTGTTACTTTATAAAATTTTGATTTTTATATCCGCAAGATATTAAGTGACTTCAAAATTAGTTTTATTTTATTAATTACCGATATTGTTTACAATATCATAAAAAGAAATATTCTTTAGAATATTTAAAGCCAAGGAAGTCGGTTCGAGGCTTGGCGAAATTTTTTTTTTAAATTGCTTTTTTAAAGATTTTAAGTGACTTTTCAAAATTAGTTTTAGTTTTATTTTATTTATTTAATAAAAAATTCAATTTTTTTAAAGGAAATAAAAAAAATGTTTATTTTAACAACAAGAATTGAACCTCTGATCTTCGTACCCCATTATCTCATATCATACCACTACGCTATGAAAGAATAGCTATAAGAAGCAATATCAATAATGTATTATAACAGAAGGAAACAATAATTTTCACTAATTTATCTAAACCTGGATGGTACATCCAGGCATTTCTAGTTCCCTATATACTAGACTATAAAAGTTGGAAAGATTTTTAATCAATATAATAGATTTGAAATCTGCATAAAATTTTAAGGAATTTTTATAAAATTAGTTTTTTATATAATTCTTTATTTAAAGGCGCAAATACAAATTAAGTTAAATAATTTTGAGATCTGTGATTGGTGGATTGAAAACTATCTGCGCTCTGATTGGAGAAGCTTAAGTGACGTACATCATTCAACCAATTAGAGCGTAGGTAGTTTCCAATCCAGCTATCCTATTGGTCAAAATTTATTAACTTAAATCGTATTTGCGCCTTTAAATAAAGAATTATATAAAAAACGAATTTTATAAAAAATCCTTAAAATTTTATGCAGATTTCAAATCTATTATATTGATTAAAAATCTTTAAAACTTTTATAGTCTACTATATACATAATACTCTGTTAGAATATAAATCATGAATGTTTTGTTTATTATGACGCAATTATATAAATACATTAAATTCAGGGAGGGAGGGGACATTGGACTAGAAATTTCACGGGTACCCAAAGTTTTATAATAACGTTTTCTTATTCGTTGACATTACAAATTCGGTGACTTTAGTTAGTTCAAGTTGAGTGTCCAAACATTTCAACTACTAATTATAATCTACAAAACTGTACATTACACTGCACTGGTACCCAAAGTTTTACGATAACGGTCTCCTAATTGCCGAGTTAAAATGTTCGTTCTTTTATTAAATATAAATTTGTAGGTCCAAAGGGTTATTTATCTGCATAAGAATGAACTGAAAACAAGGATGACACCATCAGAACGTTAGAATGTACTCATTTAAAATATATAAAAAAAAACATGAAGAAAAAACAACAGACGGGGTCGGGTAGTGCAGGGAGGGAGGGGACATCAGGCTGTTTATTTCACTAGTCCCCAAAGTTTTCTGATAACCTTTTCTTATTCGTAGGCTATTCAATTTTGGAGACATTTATTGAATTTTGATTGGTTGGTTTATTAATTTGAGTGTCCAAACGTTTCAACTACTAATTGCAATCTATTGAAAGGGTAATTTTGTGTATTGTAATTGGGGAGGTACATCAATTTATCCCTATTATTATCCCTTTAGATCCTTTTAGGTAAAATATTAGTGAATTTAATCCTATATCGAACCTAATTAAACCATTATTTTACACATTAATCACAGGAATCTTTTTTTAATTTTTCAAAATTTTTGTTATAACACAAAAACAATATATATATATTATTACTTGGATGTTGCACCAGATTTTTATGTACTCTAATAAAGTAATTTTTACTACAATGACAATACCACCCATTTTACTACATCCCCTCCCCTCCTGCTAGATGATCGAACTGGCCAAGAAATGAGATCCATAGAAGAATACTAATTTGACTACAAATTTTCGCCTGTCAATATATCCACGTATTTTATATCCATTAACTATAAAAAAATATTTGAAACTAAAGAATAGCTTCGCTACAAACAATCTTGTAGCCTTATTATCCTAAGGGTGTTTTTATAAATCTTTGTAAGCCTAGCTCCAAGAAAATATGCTTATTTTAATAACAAGAATGACAACATCCATATACAATATACATCCACTAGCAGCTACGCCCTTAGAGGCCTCTAGGAGCACTTGAGGGGGATGGGAATTTTACCTTGTTATCCTAAGGGTGTTTTTGTAAATCTTTGTAAGCCTAGCTCCAAGGAAATATGCTTACTTTAATAACAAGTAACACAACATCCATATTCAATAAACATCCACTAGCAGCTAAGCACCTAGAGGCCTCTAGGGGCACTTGAGGGGAATGGGAATTTTACCTTGTTATCCTAAGTGTGTTTTTATAAATCTTTGGAAGCTTAGCTCTAAGAAAATATGCTTATTTTAAAAATAAGTAAGACAACATCCATATACAATTTACATCCACTAGCAGTTACGCCTCCTAGAGGCCTCTAGGAGCACTTGAGGGGGATGGGAATTTTACCCTGTTTTCATAAGGGTGTTTTTATAAATCTTTGTAAGCCTATCTTCAAGGAAATATGCTTATCTTAATAACAAGGATGACAACATCCATATACAATATACATCCACTAGCAGCTACGCCCACTCGAGGCCTCTAGGAGCACTTGAGGGGGATGGGTATTTTACCTTGTTATTCTAAGGGTGTTTTTTTATAAATCTTTGGTAGCCTAGCTCCAAGGAAATATGCTTATTTTAATAACAAGTAAGACAACATCCATATACAATATACATCCACTATCAGCTACGCCCGCTCGATGCCTCTAGGAGCACTTGAGGGGGATGGTAATTTTACCTTATTGTCCTATGATGTTTTTATAAATCTTTGTAAGCCTAGCTCCAAGGAAATATGCTTATTTTAATAACAAGGATGACAACATTCATATACAATATACATCCACTAGCAGCTACGCCCCTAGAGGCATCTAGGAGCACTTGAGGGGGATGGTAATTTTACCTTATTATTATAAGGATATTTTTATAAATCTTTGTAAGCATAGCTCCAAGGAAATATGCTTACTTTAAAAACAAGGATGACAACATCCATATACAATATATGTACATTCACTATCAGCTACGCCCACTTGAGGCCTCTAGGAGCACTTTAGGGGGATGGTAATTTTACCTTGTTATCCTAAGGATGCTTTAATAAATCTGTGTAAGCCTAGCTCCAAGAAAATATGCTTATTTTAATAACAAGGATGACAACATTTATATACAATATACATCCACTAGCAGTTACGCCTCTTAGAGGCCTCTAGGGGCACTTGAGGGGGATGGGAATTTTACCTTGTTATCCTAAGGGTGTTTTTATAAATCTTTGTAAGCCTAGCTCCAAGGAAATATGCTTATTTTAATAACAAGGATGACAACATCCATATACAATATACATCCACTAGCAGCTACGCCCCTCGAGGCCTCTAGGCCTCCTAAAGATGTTTTTATAAATCTTTGTAAGCCTAGCTCCAAGGAAATATGCTTATTTTAATAACAAGGATGACAACATCCATATACAATATGCATCCACTAGCGGATACGCCCCCTCGAGGCCTCTAGGGGCACTTGAGGGGGTTGGGAATGTTGCCTTATTATCCTAGGG
Organism: Acartia tonsa; assembly: GCF_053477335.1. Lineage (NCBI taxonomy): Eukaryota > Metazoa > Arthropoda > Copepoda > Calanoida > Acartiidae > Acartia > Acartia tonsa. The sequence goes on along the minus strand of NC_137271.1, from coordinate 1,131,949 downwards.
GTGTTTTTTTATAAATCTTTGTAAGCCTAGCTCCAAGGAAATATGCTTATTTTAATAACAAGAACGACAACATCCATATACAATATACATTTACTAGCAGCTAAGCACCTAGAGGCCTCTAGGGGCACTTGAGGGGGATGGAAATTTTACCTTGTTATCCTAAGGGTGTTTTTATAAATCTTTGTAAGCCTAGCTCCAAGGAATTATGCTTACTTTAATAACATGGATGACAACATCCATATACAATATACATCCACTAGCAGTTACGCCTCCTCGAGGCCTCTAGGGGCTTTTGAGGGGGGGGGTGTATTTGATCTTCTCATTTTCATTTTAGTTAGGAAAAGAACAATTTATCTAGAGAGGGTTGTGGTAACCCACTCAAAATGGTTATATATCTTCCCAGGACCTAGAATCTAGATTGTAAAGAAGTATCATATTGGTTCAGCGGTTAGCGAGATCCTTCGGTACAAACAGACAGACAAACCAACTCTTAGACATTATGTTGTTTTTTATATAAGGAATACATATGTATTATATACATATTACATATATGCTATTGTACCAAATAGGTCTTTTCGCGCATTTATAAGCAGTAGCACTGCGCTATAAATGGGTATTATTCTGTCATACATATAAAAATAATTGGTAAGCCTTAGTAGGATGGTTTTAGAAACTATAGAGGTGATATTGGACTGTAAATTACACTGGTACCCAATGTTGTATCAACACATAATCTATTTGTTGTCTTAAAAACTTTGAGTACTTTTATTATTTTTTTTTATTGTGCATCAACATAGTAATAAATAGCAATATATCGTCCATTGTCTTATCCATTGATATCCCTGTTTTTTTAGAAAATGTTTAGAAAATTTTTGCAACAGTTTACCGTGAACTATATAACAAGATTTAAAAGAGTACAAAATTCATGGATCGAGGTAGAGGACATGGGGCTGTTTATTACACTAGTTCCCAAAGTTTTATAATAATGTTTTCTTATTTGTTGACTCAATACCTTTGGGGACTTTAATTGAATTTTGATTGGTTGGTTCATTAGGTCCAAAAATTTAAATAACTAATTGCAATCTAAAGGTAGGAATATTTTGTGTAAAATCATTTAGGATGTACATTATTTAATTTATCGGCAATTGTCTTAACCCTTCAGATCCCTGACAAAGTTGTATGCATAAAGCAGTATAAGCAGGAATCTAAAGGGATAAGACAATGATAGATACTTTGATGTACATCCCCAATGATAATACTCAAGGTTACTCAATTTAAAGATTTCAATTATTGGTTGAAACGTTTATACACTTAACTTTATGTATAAACCAATAAAATTCAATATAAGTCCCAAAAGGTTTTAACCCAACGAATAAAAAAAAATTTATATAAAACTTTGAAGACTTGTGTAATAAACAATCCAATGTCCCATCCCTCCCTGATAAAAGCAGTGTAAGCAGGAATCTCAAGGGATAAGACAATGAGTGATAGATTTAGGTCAAGTCATATTTATGAAAAACAAAACTACCATTTTTGTATATTAAAATAGTTGATTGTACAACCCCATCATGATTTGTTTAGATATTACATACTAGCGGCTTCGCCCCTAGCCTCTAGGGGCTTTGCCCCAAGAGGTTTGATCAACCTAATTTTTTGTATTTTAGATTTAAAAAGAAAAAGTAAAAAATTTTTTTTTTTTTGGGGGGGGGGTATTTTTCATTTTTTGTGGAGGTTAGGGGTGTCCCACCCCCCAAGAAAATAGCTTAAAACCATCACAGGACCAGTAGGTATATTCCCTAAAGAGTAGAGCCCAATCGGTTCAGTGGTTACTGAGATCTTAAGCTTCAGACGGACAGACAGACGGACAGACCGACAGACGGACAGACAGACGGACAGACATCGTTCTACTTTATATTATAGATAGATTTAAACTTTGGCGGCCAGTGAAATTTTAAATCCAATGGTCCCTCCTTTCTGATAAATTGTAACTATACGCACAAAATTTGCTAGTTTGTACATACCAATCAAGATTTATCAAAAGTGTTCAAAAATTCTAAAACCAAACAAATGTATAAAAATGATTTTAAAACTTTGGGGACCAATCAAATTTTCAATCCATTGTTCTTTCTCTCCTTGAGAATAAATAACTTTACACAAAACACAATTGTCGTGCTTTCTTGCGATTTTTAAACTTTTATTGAATATTCAGGGATTTTAAGGGATAAGACAATTGTCGTTACATAATTTTCAACTTTCCACCGGTAATTATTATATACATCCTCCTATTATAAAAAGTGTAAGGTTTTTTGGTCTAAGATTAAGTTCTCAATAAATACTGAACTGATTAGCTTTCGAATTTAAGCAAATTTTAATTTAGGTCCATTGATGGTTCTAAAATATTTTTGTAGTCTATCCCTACCCTCCCCGAAAATATAATAGATTGAGGGAAATATTGTACAGTGTACTTTCCCATAAATGTGCCTATCAAGTGCTAATCTCCCACCCCCCTCCCCTAATCTTCAAATGTGAAGAGCCAACCTAACCTAATCTGAAGTAAAAAAAAAACAACGAAAAACTAACCCATCTTCAATTTTCGATCAAAATACTAGGGGAGAGGGATGAATTTGTATTTGATAAGACATTTTAAGGAAAATAACCATATATATTCATAAAATTTTAAGTTTGATGTATGAACTTTCAACATGCACCAGTAATTTTTCAAATATTTCCAGGGATCTAAAAGGATAAGACAATTGCCAATAAATGGGTGTATTTCCCTAATTATCACCCCTTTTTGTAGATTACAATTTTTGGTTGATATGTTTGGATGCTCAACTCAATGAACTTTCAACATGGCTCATTATTTACGAAAAAAACATTTTTCTGCATGAGGTCTCAGATTTTGATACAAACTCCCAGTCCCCTTTATTTGGTCATAAAACTAAGGGCTGGGTGATTTTTAACCTTTTTAATTCATTTAAAGTCCGATTTTTTGCGCATTTTCTCACTGTGGTGTTTTCACAATGAAAAAAAGGCATTTTTTCGTGATTTTCAAATTTAAAATTTTTACATTAATTTTCAATTTACAGACATGGTTTATATATCAAATTAATCCCCCAGATGGGTACAATATAGAAATTTTCTTAAAAATCACAAAAATCAAGAATTACAGGGTGTCCCAACAAAAATGTCAAAACACGTTGTTTGAACTTTTGACACTGTCAGGAAACGAATTTTGCCCATTTGTTATTTATGCATCAACTGCCTCCGGCGAAGCGTTTTGCCGTTATTCACCGCTAAAGGCGGAATTTTTTACGTTTTTTGCTGTTCTAGAGGTTTTAATGGGCATTTCTGGTAAGAAGGCATTGATTTTTCAAGATCACTCTGAAATACTTTATTTAGGCAATTAAATTTACTAAATTTCATGTGAAGTAAAATTTTTTGTATATACAACTGATTTTTGTCAAGATGGATTTCAATTGTTAAAACAAGAAAATGAAGTGAATATAATATTAATAATTGATATAACATTAGTAATAAAAGAAACATAAATCACGTCCATTTAAAATTCCTATTGACAAAAATCGGTTAGATATACAAAAAATTTGACTTTACATGAAATTTAGTAAATTTAACCCATTAGTGCCGAACCGGGTTTCAAAACCCGGTGCCAGAAAATGTAAAAAAAACATCGTATCAAAGTTCTAAAAAGTGTTCATCTCACTTTTGGCGTTCAAAAATTACATTTTTCGATTTTTGGTCAAAATAACCGAGTTTACACAGGTCAACCGGGTTTTAAAACTGGGGGAAAGCACCAAAAACGGGTGTTAATGCCTGGTTGGTATTTATGGCCAAGCCGAACCGGGTTTTTTTGCAACTTTCCTGTGCACGCCACTAGAGCAAAACAAAAAAATACAAATTCCGTTTTGACCATTATAAAGCTTCCCTGAAACTTACAGCTCGATCGGCCCATAAAAGTGGCGCTCGGCACTAATGGGTTAATTGCCTAAATAAAAGTACTTCAGAGTGATCTTGATAAATCAACGCCTTCTTACCAGAAATGCCCATTAAAACCTCTAGAACGGCAAAAAACGTCAAAAATTCCGCCTTTGGCGGTGAATAACGGCAAAACGGTCCGCCGGAGGCAGTTGATGCATAAATAACAAATAATATGCATTGATAAGTTATACAAAAATGAAGAAAAAGTCTATGTCTCTTAAACGACTCCTACCCCCCAAAAAGGGGCAAAACCCACCATTTTTTAAAAACATGCACAGGGTGTCCCAAAAGTGTGTAAATTTGTAAAATAGGCAAATATTGTTGTTATTAGTCAAAATCTGTACCTATATGACAGTTTTAGGTAACTTATAAAAAGAAATTTAAAAAAAAAAAAAAAAAAAAATTTCCCATTTTTTTGAAAATACAGGGTTTTCAAAAAATATAAAAATTTTAATCTGGTCAGAAACCTCTATGGCCTAACATACTTAGATAATTTGTAGACTAATTTGAAAAAAATAATCAATTTGGACCAATTTTTAGCTCTACAGATGCAAAAATCACTTTTACAGGGTGTTTTAAAATTTCTTCGGTGCCAAATTTTCTTCATATGTATGCTAAAATGGATGATATTCACTCTCAAGGCGAAAAATGGGCAAAATTCGTTTCCTGACAGTGTCAAAAGTTCAAAAAACGTGTTTTGACATTTTTGTTGGGACACCCTGTAATTCTTGATTTTTGTGATTTTTAAGAAAATTTCTATATTGTACCCATTTAATATATAAAACATGTCTGTGAATTGAAAATAAATGTAAAAATTTTAAACTTGAAAATCACGAAAAATGCCTTTTTTTCATTGTGAAAACACCACAGTGAGAAAATGCGCAAAAAATCGGACTTTAAATGAATTGAAAAGGTTAAAAATCACCCAGCCCTTAGTTTTATGACCAAATGAAGGGGACTGGGAGTTTGTATCAAAATCTGAGACCTAATGCAGAAAAATGTTTTTTTCGTAAATAATGAGACACATGCAACATTCAAAGGTGAACCGGAGGTGCGCTGATGGTGCGCCACAGCTACTGCTATAAAACATGGATTTTTAAAAGGTTTTCGGCGCGGTGTTGCTAGATCCCTGGTGACACTCAATAAAATATCGATCCGCACCAGTACAACATTATTACTTAAGCTGTGTCAGTAAGGTATTTTATATAAAATGCCGTGTCAGTACGGTATTTTATATAAAACAATATATAATTTATTTTAAAAATAACTATAAAAATGTTTTCACGATAGTTTTGCAATAAAATATTAAAGTAATTAAAAAAAAATATTTATTTATTAAATAAATCACCCCAGAATGGATCACCAATGGTACTCGCTGAGTAATTTGGCGCGCTGGTACCGCGCTACTGGCCGCGCCGATTCGCCCCATGCCATTTCGATTTAAAGATTGGTATTAATAATCTGATGGTGCGCTGAAATGAATCGCCCTAGTTCAGCGCACCTGTAAACGATTGAAAGATCCAGCTCTGGTGTAATAATAGATGTGGAATTTACGTGTATATTATAAGAAGGAAAACAATTTTATCAAATTAGCTTGTCATTTCCCCTGTTATTATTGGTCAATATTGTAAATAGCCCCGGAACTCCCAAGGAGGGAGGGGACATTTTGCTGTTTATTTCACTAGTTCCCAAAGTTTTGCAATAAGGTTTTCTTAATCGTTGCCTGTACAACTTTGGGGACTTTTATTGAATTGTGGCTAGTTTATTAAATTGATTTTCCAAACGTTTCAACCACTAATTATAATTTACAGAAGGGAATGTACATCAATTTAGCGACCATTGTCTCATCCCTTTAGAGTCCTGATGTACTCCACACCAAGTTAAAACTTTAATTATTTTAAGACAAATACCTAATGTCTATTGATATTCAAAAAACTTAATAATATATTTTTATTTTATTTTTAGGTTTGAAGGTGCAGAATTAATCGAGGGGTCAGGTAAATAAAATTTAAAAAAAAATAATAAGCAAAACAAGGACAAACAAACATTAATACTTATAAATTGACAGCTCGTTTAATTAATGTTGGAATCATCTAACCCTTTCTCTGGAAGTTTAATGAATAACAATCACTCAGAACGTATTAGTTGACTATATTCAAACCCATAATTTTTTCTAGAAGATGAATACATTATAGAAGAAAATTCGAACTTATCAGTGAAACTAATTTGTGAAACAGATGATTTGAATAAACAGACAGGTACCCAAAATAAATATATAAGTAACAGATACCCTGGTGGCGAAGATCATCTATAATTTTAAATGTCCGTCTGAATTTATAGCATTGTTCTAAAGACAGCTTTCCGCAGGTATTAAAATGGAAAACTTCAAAATGAAAACCTGCCCCCTTGTTTTGTTCTTATATTTTTTTGTTTTAATATTCGTGGAAAATTATCTGTAGTACTATGCTACACATGACTTTTCAGTTTGGCTGAAAACCAGTTCTAATCCAGCGGATATTAATCGGTTCCGAAGCCATACTGGAAATATATATACAATTACAAGTTCAGTGTGTGTGTTTACAACTTTGTATGTAGGTGTATGTGTTTACTGGTCTGTACGACTTTATCTATGTCTGTAAGTAAATGTGTGTTTAATAGTCTGTACGGCTTTGTGTGTGTGTGTGCGTGCGGTCAAACAGAAAACAGACAGACATACGGAATACCCTCGCACTAGAGAAGCTTCGCTATTTCGTCGTATTTTCACAGTAGCTTTTGAAAGGTCATTTTAGGTTAGGTTAGGAGTAAATGTTAATGATTGCCCCGCATGGCTACAGCCCCCTGCAAGGGCAAGAAATAGGAGAAAAGCTACTGTGAAAATACGACGAAACCCGCAACTTCGTTTTCTTTCCCTGATTCCATTGATTATATATGTTTGTAGGCCATGATATAATGTGGAACTCAGATTCGGAAGTGTTTTCCAAAGACAAGGTACATAACAGGAGTCTTATGGGATAAGACAATAGGCGATAAATTGTCGTATACCCCAAATTATGATACAGAAAATTACCCTTTCTAAAATTATTGATGGAAATGTCTGATCTCTAGATAGTTTTTGCCAACCAATCAAGATTGTATGCGCAAAGTTAGTAAGTTATTAGAGATGGAAATTTATTTAACGCGCATTGTCTTATTCCTTAAAAAACATCTATTTTTAAAATTGTGAAAGTTTTTCATGAATATTTTGAAATATGATCATAAAATGAAAAAAAAATACTATTTATGATCATTTTTAAGTGGGGTTAAAAAATAATAAAAGTTATAGTTTTAATTATGTTGTTTGTCCTATTCGTGTATCCCTATTGTGTATTTCTTTGGTGAATTAATAAAATTTTCATATTTTTATAGGATGCTGTGCTGTATGAAGAAATAAAAGAGGTAAAGTTCTTAAAACTGTTCTTTCCCTCAAAATGCATATTGAAAACTGAAATATCTCTTTCCCCGTTATTTTTATCTACTATTAACACAAGCCGCACAATTTGAATTTTAAAAATATACGCATTTTGCACACTCTTTAAATTGGTCATGGTCCAAAAATCTTCCAAAAATAGGTACTTTGGAAAAACCGGTTTTTAAGGCATAATTTGTTAAAAATCGCAAAATATTTTTCTCTTATACAAATCGCCCCAACCCAATGAAGAAATTAAGATATAGATTATTAATTTCTGTCAATGGCAAGTGGGTTATATTAAGCAATACTTTTGTCCTATTAAAAAAACACCCTGTAGATTCAAAATAAGAGATAAATCATGCGGTGCATTAACCCTGTGGGGCTAGTCGAACCTGACCTAAAGTAATGAACAAACAAACGAAAAAGACACTCCCTTTTATTTTAAATTTATTTCAATATAAGATAAGTTCAAAGCCACTACGAGATCGAGAAAGAATAGCTATTTATCGCGTTGTATGATAGACAGCTTTCCTCGGATATTAAAATGAAAAATTAAATGATTTGTTAGCTCCTACTGGTAATAATTTTATGTATGATTTTTATCCTAATATTTTTAGAAAATCCCTATAATAAAGTAACAGGATGACTGTTTGTCTGTGTGTTTGTATGTTTATACCAAAGGATCTTGCTAACCGCTGAACCGATATGATTCTCCTTTACAGGGTAACTTTTCATAGGTCCAAGGGGGGTTTATGACTATTTTGGGGGAGGGTATCACCACCCTCCTAAGAGAAATCGCCCCAAGAAAAGAAAAAATCACCCGAACAAATTTTTTTTATTTTACTTTTAAAATCTAATAAAAATGGGTAGTTGAAATCAACACACCCTCCTCCTCGTGTGCCTAAAGAGACCTCTAGGGGCGTAGCCGCTAGTTATATATAATTCATGATTTTTGCTCAGAACCGGTTCTAATCCAGAGGAAATGAATTGGTTTTGTAGCAATAATAGAAAAAATAAGTTCTTTTACAAAAAAAAAGTTTTCCATACAAAGAAAAAATATTTATTCGGACAGCTTGGTAATTTGATTAATAGTTTTAATCAACTTTTTAGAAACATTGTATCTTGGCTCGGCAGTCGTATATTTTTTGTAATGATTGCTAAGAAAATATAAATGAAAAACGAAAACTTAAACTAAAAAGTTTCAAGGAGCGAATTTGCTATATTAAGAAAAAAATATGTGTTTTTTTATTTCCTACTGTGTTTTCTATCTCTCTCTCTATTAATCTAAATTTTTCTTTTATTTCTTCCTATTTTTTCTTTATCTCTTTATTCAGTTTTTGCTTTATTTTTTTTTCTTTCAGACTAACAAACTAAAAGTTACTCTTCACAAAGTTTCGTCCATTTATGTTGGCTTCTATTCTTGTGTATTTAAGGTAAGCTTATTTTAATTAAGGACCAGATAAATATTGTATATATATATCGAAGAATCAATAAATTATTACTTAAATGTGCACCAGATTACCATTTACTTTAAACAAGTGAATCTCACACCTGGCTAAAATAGCGATACCCCCCATTAACCTTCATTACCCCATCCCCTCCCTTCCTATTGGATGAACAAACTGACCAATTAATGAAAAGAATTCATTTCTTACAAAAAGAATAAAATTAAATTGACAAAATGTCTTGTAAAAAACTTTGCTTATAAATAAATTTAACTATTATTATTAATTGGTGTCCGCTGGATTAGAACCGGATTTGCGCCATACTGAAAAATCTGTCATCGTTTTATATACATGCATGATATGATAAATAACAACTCATGGTGATTATCGAAAGCTATTTTTAGGTCAAACTGATTAAAATAGTACTGTAAATAGTTATTAATTCTAGTATACTGGTTTTAATAATTAAAAATAATAATATAAAATTATTAAAATGCC
>NC_137271.1:1028833-1122459 GCF_053477335.1 Acartia tonsa | reverse complement strand
CTCTAATATGAAGTATATCTCTTAAAGTTTCTTTTGCCACTCCCTTCCCTTGCCGGTACCTATGAGAAGAACCCGATCTGTTCAGTGGTTATCGAGATCCTTCGGTACATAAACACGGACATCCTGTTACTTTAGTATTATTTTTTTTTATTTTTCAGGGACGACGATGGATGGGAGACAATGCAGAAAATAAAACAAGACCTTAGGGCAGCAAAGCAAAAAATTGCTTCTTTGGAAGAGGAGATCGCTTGTTTGGAAACACAAACAAAGTAAGAAATTTTTTTCACTTCTTTTTTTGGTATTTAATCCGGGCGACTGTGTTGTAAATGATTTTTCGGTACAGACAAATTCACCTTTATATATTACAAAACTAGCAAGTATGCCTCTAGGGGTAAGGTGGGAGGGGTAAATGTGGACCAAAAAAAAAGTTTACTATTTAATTATAATATGATTGCTTAATTCAGGGAGCAATCCAAGAGATGTCCGGCGGCACAAAAGGATGACCAGAAGGTCGGACAAGCCTCTGTTATGGAAGGAGAAGCAAAGTAAGATATCCTATTATATAAAGTAGTAAGCGTTTTTTGTTTGTCCCGAAGGATAACCGCTAAACCGATATTGTTCTCCTTTAAAGTGAAGCTTCTTATAGGTCATGGAAAGGTTTTAAACTATTTTTGTGCAGGGTGTCTTCACCCCCTTCCCCAAAAAATATTTTTACTCTTCTGAAACTGAAATTGAAAATGGGAAGATGTTGATTTTTCCCCTTCCAACCTTAAGTGCCCCTAGAGGTTTCTAGGGGCGTAGCCACTAGTTTCTTTTAATAATCTTTTTTCATACTTTATCCGGGCGACTGTGTTGTAAATGATTTTTCGGTACAGACAAATTCACCTTTATATATTACAAAACTATAGCAAGTATGCCTCTAGGGGTAAGGTGGGAGTGGTAAATGTGGACCATAAAAAGTTTACTATTTAATAATAATATGATTGCTTAATTCAGGGAGCAATCCGAGAAATGTCCGGCGGCACAAAAGGATGACCAGAAGGTCGGACAAGCCTCTGTTATGGAAGGAGAAGCAAAGTAAGATATTTCTTTTAATATTATTTTTTCATACTTTATCCGGGCGACAGTGTTGTAAATGATTTTTCTGTAAAGACAAATTCAACGTGTTCCTTTATTTATTAAAAGCGAGTACTAGCAAGTACGCCTCTAGCTGGGTAAGGTGGAAGGGGTAAATGTGGAACCAAAAAGTTTACTACTTAATTTAAATAGATTATTATATATATATTGTTTAATTCAGGAACAAAACAGCTGCAGCTGGCTCTCCAGAAAATTCGGATGAGAACGAGGTTAAGGAAGTCACTGTTATGGAAACACCAGCAAAGTAAGATTTTTTAAAATTGTTTTTACTACTTTATCCTGGCGACTGTGTTGTAAATGATTTTTCTGTACGCTAAACCCTCTAATATGAAGTATATCCTTAAAGTTTCTTTTGCCACTCCCTTCCCTTGCCGGTACCTATGAGAAGAACCCGATCGGTTCAGCGGTTAACAAGATCCTTCGCTACATACAAACAAAAATCGTTTTACTTTGTAGTATAGATTGTTTAATTTCAGGATGAAAGACCAACCGGATTTTGATATAATTTATGAGAACATAAAGAATCCAGGACCAAAAAGCCCAGGTATAGTACAATATTTATACTAGCGACTGTGCCCAAAGCATATAGTGAAACATTTCTGTACTACATTGTATTATTACACTAGGTTAGGTTAGGTTAGGTTAGGTTAGGTTAGGTTAGGTTAGGTTAGGTTAGGTTAGGTTAGGTTAGGTTAGGTTAGGTTAGGTTAGAATAGGCTAGGCTAGGCTAGGCTAGGTTAAAACTAGAAATATTACTCTTTCTATTAATACACTAGGTTAGGTTAGCCTAGAAAAAAAAACTATTGTAAAATTGAAGTATTTTTTTGTAAAAAAAAGTAATTTTAAAAAATATTTTAATTTCAGTGTATGGGGTGTCAGATGATGAGCAGGAGATGTTTGAACCACCCCCTCCTACAATCCCGCCAGCATCAAAACTGAGTAGGCGCAAAAGAAGTGCAACACCGGGGAAAATCAAGACCTGCGCCCATGGACGCAGTCCCCGAAGCGAGCTGCCATTGAACACGAGACTCATCGAATGCACCTATATGTGCCCAGACTGCCGCGTCTTCTTTCACAAGAGGCAAAAACAAAGAAAAGAAGGACAAAAGTAAGCTGATGTATAATAGTCCTTCCAGTCAGATCATATATAAACTATTTGTGATAAAAAAGTGATATATATCAAGATATCTTGAGTCAAAAATATGTTTAACCACCTTTAATTTGTACGTACATTAATCTATATGACAGTTTGACAGTTTTGTTCTGACGATGAAAATATTCATATAATATTATATTTGAAACCGCTATTCCTATATAGCAAAATTTTTGAAAATTTAATAATGGAAAGTAACTTCGTAATATATTTTTCTTGTATAAAAATGTTCTAGTATAAAGTACAATTAGAATCCAGATCTCAGCAATTAAAACCTATGTATATTTGTGTTAATTTCTCAGCTTAAACCGATTAAACATGCAGTTATATTATCTGTAAAACTATGTAATATTTGGTCATTTAAACCACGTCTAGAATTATAGACTAATTAAGAAAATTTCTGTGAATATATACCTATATAGTATCGCGCTATCGTACCTATGTAAATCATTATGTAAAAAAATATGTTTAAGTGTTTCAATCAATAAAGTTAATAATGAAAACAATTTTTTTTTTATTTTTGCGTTTTGTGTACAAGCGAGGTTTTTCTATAATTAAGGTCGTTTTTTACCACTTTCTCGTGATTTTTACCACCCGTTTTTACCACAATTATTGGTAAATTTTTACCATATTTACCCTATTTCTGGTAAAATTTTACCAGTTTAGGGCAAAAATATTACCAGGTGTTGAACAGTTTTACCACTTTTTTGGTAAAATTTACCGCAAATTTCTGGTAAATTTTACCAAAAAAGTGGTAAAAATTGGTCAAAATCTGGTATAAATTTGCGTCCTAAAATGGTAATATTTTACCGGAAATCTGGTAAAATTTTACCGATAATTGTGGTAAAAATCGATGGTAAAAAGCGTGAGAAAGTACCACTAAAAGTGTTTTTACCACGATTACGGTAAAATTTTACCACCTTTTAAATCGTATAGGCTGGTAAAATTTTACCGTAAAAGTGGTAAAAACTAGGTTTTTTTATGGTATTAATTCCGTCCTGGGTCTCTCTCTCTCTCTCTCTCTTTCTGTCTTTCTCTCAATCTCTCATTTTTTCTACTTAGTTGTAAAATATTTTCTCTTTTTCTCCAAATCTTTCTTTTATATTAATCTCAATTTCTCTTTTTTTCTCCATCTCTTCGATTTTTCTCTCTCTCTCTCTCTCAATCTTATTTTTTTTCTTTCAGACTACCAAACTAGAAGTTACTCTTCACAAAGTTTCGTCAATTTATGTTGGCTTCTATTCTTGTGTATTTAAGGTAAGCTTATTTTAGTTAAGGACCAGATTAATATTGCATGTATATATTAGATTACCATTTACTCCAAACAAGTGAATCTCACACCTGGCTAAAATAACGATACCCCCCAATAATCTTCTTTACCCCATCCCCTCCCTTCCTATTGGATGAACAAACTGACCAATTAATGAAAAGAATTCATTTTCCTACAAAAGGAATAAAATAAAATTAACAAAATTTCTTATAAAAAACTTTGCTTATAGATAAATTTAACTATTATTATTAATTGGTGTCCGCTGGATTAGAAGCGGATTTGCGCCATACTGAAAAATCTGTCATCGTTCTATATACATGCATGATATGATAAATAACAACTCATGGTGATTATCGAAAGCTATTTTTAGGTCAAACTGATTAAAATAGTACTGTAAATAGTTATTAATTCTAGTGTGGTATTCGGCAACCATGAGCCATGCCTATGGCAACCCTGACCTGGGTTCGGGGAAGGGCCGAGGGCCCTCTCCCGAGTCCTGGGGAAGGGGTCTGCCGACCCCCTCCCTATGCCTAAAATTAATGATAGATTCTGACAGCCTTATTATGGTTAAGCTGTATTGTTAATTCCCCCCACCCTTTCCAGGGATGGGGGATCATTATTGCCCAAACTGACTATTGTATATGTATTATATTGATTTTGTTTATGACTATTTATTCCTATCTGTGTATTTATTGTTTGTTGTATATAACGTTAGTAACCCTTAGACCCTGAATAAAGAAACAACTGAATAGACTCTGTTTATTATTTAGTGATTGCTAGAGAAGCGTAGCTTCTCTATAGTATAGGTGTCCACGTCTGTTCACACTGCCGTAGTCATTTGAACTCTGGTGTCTGCCATTTATCCTAGGCGGATACCACAACTTTTGGTGACAGCTGTGTGAGATTACGGCAAACCACAAGTGTAGAGCAGACGCGCAGCTGAGGCTAAGGTACTCCCAGCAGTGAAACTGGCAAAACTGACACAAGCAACCTGAATTGCCCACCCTGGATAGCAAGGTCTAACTCTGCATCCGGCAGTTGTGGAAGCGAAACCTAGCGAAAGACCACTAAGTGTGGCGGAACCTGAGCTGCGGAGAGTAGCGAAATCGGACGAGAGACTGCGGAGAGCAGTGAAACTTGACGGAGAACCGCGAGAAGCGCCGACATCTAACGGAGAATTGAGCGCTCAAGGGCTGAAACAGGCCTGCGGACGGGCTGAAACAGGCCAAATAAGTGCAAACGGCTGAAAATAGGCCAACATTTACTGCAAGAGATAGCAGGATCCGAACCAGCGGCGCTGCAGGAAGGGACATTCCCTGCCGCCACCAGCCGGATTCGGATACACGGCGCTGCAGGACGGGACATTCCCTGCCGCCGACAGGCTGAAACAAGCCAAATAGCTGCGAGCTGCGAGCGAACATACGAGTGTAGTGTACCAAGCAGAAGAAAACTACGTTAACTCCAAGTATCCTGAGAGGCTACAGCGCAGCCACCCATCTAGAAAAACAGATATTATATCACATTTTAGGGATTACCACCCTAGTGTGAAGGCTGAACAATAGATTTATGAGCAAGGCTTGGTAAACAAATTTGTTGTGTATTGTGATAAAACTAAAAATAGAACAGGCTTGGTAAGCAAATCGGTTGTGTATTGTGATAAAGCCAAAAATAGAACCTAGATGTAATATAACAATGCATTGATAAACAATCTAACCCCCCAAGCCTTCAGCACAACAAATACACCCCTTATCCCAACGGAAGGGGAGGGGCCCACCATCAATTGAAGAAAATACAATCGAGGTCACCACACAGTTACTTCAAACCTACAGCACCCCCCCCTCCCCATAGGGGGGAACGGACGGTTTTACCCCGTCCCCTCACGCGCTCCCCCTTCCTACCCACACTTGAATAAGTCCGCCCACGGTGTGGAGATAGCGACCGGGAGAACAGAGCGCCATTTACGGGTCGCGCAGCAGAGCTCGGGACGCATAACAAAATTCAACGGACCAATAAGACAAAGCGGACCAATGAGAGAGCGGGTTGAGGGATAGGTGCGCGTTTTACCTGTGTGCGCGAATCTGCCGGTGCGTAAGCGCGTTGCAAGGAAAGGATATTTCACGCACACACACACACACAGGAGCGGAGCTACTCCATAGCATCCAACAGAGATATTTTTAGAAAAAAAAGACTTGCAAGCTCCTCCCTCCTATCTATAGTGTGATAAGGAAAACCCAATCAGTTCCTGACAGCAGTTCAGACCCTCAACAGCTATCTACACCTACCAGCCTACTCTACAACTCAGAAAACTAGTGACAAGTACTTTAGGTACACCTAATTTAAATCTTTGTAGTTAAACTACCAACCTAGTGATAAACAGTGTTGGCTGCTAGGCTAGAAAGCCTCAAGTGTAAACCATTTATAGTATTGACTTAAAACTTCGTGTCCCGCCGCTGAATCTTTGACCCGATTGAGCAGCCGCAAGCGCCAGGAGGCGACCAGCTCCAAGGATGGCTCCAGGATGATCCCCAGCTGGCTCCAGCCGAATACCGCAAGCTGATGCTGAGTAACCTGCCGGAGTATCGAGGACCGCCCAAGCAATCCTGGAATTCCCACATCCGGAGACTCGAAATGTCATGGGCGGCTTACCGTGTGCCTCCCCATGACACACTAAACCGCCGCAACGCCCTTTTACTATCCCTGGCGGGGCAAGCGGCGGAGATGGCCTCTCATCTGTTTGGCGAGGCAGGCCAAGCCTTGACATACAAACAAGTCAAGGCCGAGTGTGAAATGTTATTTCGTCCAGCCTTTGAATCCCAGACCCTGAAGCAAGCCTTCAGGGATTATAGGCAACACTCGACAGAACCTATACAAGCATACATATCCACAAAGTGTGCATTGTATAGGGAGGCCTATAGCCATGAGGACCTTGAATTGTTGATAGACAAATTAAATCGTGGCATTCGTAACGCTAATGTGAAACGTGAAATGATGGGTCATGAGATCGCCTCGGTACCTGAGTACACGAGGCGAGCCATGTTTACCGTCACAATGATCACCAAGCAGCTGAAGGAGGGTGTGTGCCTAGTGGACGCCACCGACGGGCTCACGGGATCAGCCAGCGTCCAGTTGCCCCAATATGATGAGTCGGAGCCAATGGAGCCAACGCAGCGGGCCGAGCCGACGGAATGCCGCAGTTTGGAACCGTCCCAGCTAGGATCAACGTGCTGGGAGGAGCGGCTGAACCCAACCGGGTTGGTCTGGGCTTCAGCCTCAATCACCTGGGACCGGAGTTTGTGCAGCCCACCAACATTGCAGAGCCAGAAGTCCTGAGGCCTCAACCCTTCAGCCTCAACATGATGGGGCCTGCCAGACCGAGTCTACCCAGCAAGAGTGGAGGGGCGCTACCCAGCGCCACTGAGACGGTGTACGGGGAGGCCCTGGCGGCCGCTGAGCGAGAGAGGCAGGAGGCGCTAGCCAGCGCATCGGAGTCGATGTATGGGGTGCCATCCGGCGCCGCCACCTGGGAAGGACGAGAGGTGCGCCCCCGCACCCCCAAGCTGATGTCTGGGGCGGCAACCGCCGCCGCCACCTGCGATGACTGGGGGGTGCTATCCAGCGCCCCCACCCTGGTGCCTGGGGCGACAACCGTCGCCGCCACCGAGAGACCTGGATCCTGGGACGAGCCAGCAGCCCCAGAGGGAGGGGTGACATCCGTCACCCCCAGTCAGCCAGCGCCACCAGCCCGTAGGGAGAGCCCAGCCATACACCATCCAGCGCCCCCTGCCAGCCGAGGGAACCCAGCTGCCCACCATTCCCAACCGAGCCAGGATAAGTTAAATTTGACAAATGTATTGTATCCAAAGTATTGTAACCCTCCAGCCTTGCCTGTGCCTCCCGCACCTGAGGCTGGGGAGATTGAAATTTGGGGATATAAGGACTTGCCTGTGCCACATGCACCTGAGTTCCTAGGGCAGGGGAGGGACGTAATCCAGGGCAAGCCTGTGCCACACGCACTCCAGCCCCATGCCACTGGGCATGCCATGGACAAGGGAAGGGACCCCTTGGGGCTAGGGGAGCCGACACCCAGGCAGGCGCCAGTCGCCTGTCAGTCTGTCATTGGAGAGGGTATCGGGATGCCCCGGGCACCCAAAGATAACGCTCAATGGAAATTTGTATCTAGCCAGGAGCAGCCTAGCAGTGTCCAGCCCCAAGAAGCAGCCGTGTCCCGAGCCGAGGATCCCCAGCCGCGTGCGCGAGGTCGATGGCTGTCTGGTAGATTCTCACACTGGTGGATGGTTCTGTGGGGACTACTGCTCGCAGCCGTGTGGCCTACAACTAGCTACGTCCTGGTAGGGTGGGACTGTGCCAACCCCACCCATGTCACAGCCTACAACAAGGAGAAGATGTGTAGCACGGAGCCGCTACACCAGGAGGTGCCCTTGGGCCATGAGGTACATGTCCTGCAGCAAGTCGAGATTAGGGAAACAACGGGATATAGCTGTCAACTCACCGTGTCCCAGTGGACATTTAGGTGTGGAGTATGGGGCCACCTCAAGGTGACCTCGGTCCCCACCCTCATGCGGCCAACCAAGATTGATCCAGAAACGTGCCGAGACCTGGCCAGGAACCGAGTCTACACGCTGCCAGGCAAGACCCAGCCACTGACGTTTCAGCTGAACCATCCCCTGTTCTTCACCCTCGATATGGTGGGCGCCTTGGTCAACAGCCCCGAGGGGGTGGGTTGTGAAGGGGAGGACGTCCATTTCGAGGGCCAGCTGTACCGCAATGAATTAGTGCTCCAGGAACGACGGCTGCTGGTCAAGGAAGAGACCTATGTAGTCGAGAATGGACGGGTGGAGTCCCAGTCTGACCACCTGACCCTAGAGTGTCCCCATTCTGAGCTGTCCTGCATCACTGGGGAGGCCACCTACGTGTGGGACCACCTGGGGAGAGATTGCCCCTTGAGGCTGATCCGCAGCCTCCAGCCTAGCCTAGTGATGGATGCGTTTCTGGTTGACCATCAAGCCCAATTCTTCATCAACATGACTACCCCCACCTCAATAGTGAACTGCGACTTTGAGGCCCATGCCACCAACCACCCAGCATTGTTCGTGGCAGCTGACCCGGCCGCGGCAGCGCTGCCCAGAGTATCGGCCAGGGACGTGGATGTCCCCCTGCAGGCCCAGATACATGCAGGTTACATCGGATTTACCCTGGAGACTCCAATGAGAAGCACCGCAGCAGAAGAAGTAGCGGCCAATTGCTGGAAGCTCCAGCAACTAGACCCGGCCCATCCGGTGCGTGTCCAGGGGAGCACGTTCTCTGTACTGAGGGGAGATGTACTGCTCCAGCTTACCTGCCAACGCAACAAATATGTTGTCAGGGAGAGCAATGAATGTTGGGACAAGGTGCCGGTGGAGCCCACAGGATTCGTAGATGCCGTGACAAAGGTGTATAGCGGCCACGCCACCAAGATTCCCTGCTCCTCCACCTACCCCCTAACTGTGCACGCTGAGGAAGGCTGGATAGAGCTAACCCCCGCACCTAAGAAGAGGCCACCCCCAAGCAGCTGCTGACAGAGCCCTTGGATGACTTTAGTTCGGGAGGCTTGTATTCACAGGCTGAGCTGAACGACTGGCAGCAGCTGCTAGCGTTCCCAGCGTATAAGGCCGCCATGCTGACCGGCCTGTCGTATGGCTCATGCGTTCAGCAAGGTAGCTGTTCAGCCACTGGAGACCATGGGATCGTGTCCTACGATATCGACCGACTGGCGGAGGAAGGAGAAGCAGCCCTGGATGTCTGGGCTGGGTTCAGACAGGCTATTCACGAGTGGGGAGATGGCGCAGCCATACTGTGTTTGCTGTTGTTGATTCTCAAGCTGCTGGGAGACTTAACCATCATTTCCCTGGCAGCCGCACAAGGAGGTGTACGGGCCGCCATGAACGCGATGTCACAAGTGTTCCTGTACCACCCAACCTTGTATCGTAAGGCCTTGGCCAGAGCCAGACTCACCCATGCCAAGTCCCGGGACTTTTCAGTAGACTGGGATGCCATTCCTATCGGCCGGGAAGCAGCCGAGGAAATGGTGTCCATGCAATCAGCCGATAGTGGGAATGACCGCCCCGGCAGGCCTGGGCCACACTCTGGAAAGCCCCGCGGCCCCTCGGGAGGCCAGGCTGTCGCTCAGACGGTCAACCTGGTAGCCAGTGCCCCAGCCGCTGCCAACAACAACCAGAATGCCCCGTTACTGACTGGCCCCGCAGCGGCTGTGCCCCACGCCAACCTGACACCTGCTGGCGCCGAGCTACGTGTCCAACAAAAGCCAGCCTCTACCTTCTATCCCACGTTGGGAGCCCATCAGCCCTGAAAATCAACACTAGGATTCCATTGAATCATTATCGCTTTTATATAAATTAGCCCTAAGGAGCGGGCCGAAGGCCTCAACCACTGTCGGAAGTCTGGCAGGGAGACCCCCCTCCCAGCCTTCCGAGGGGAGAGTTGTGGTATTCGGCAACCGTGAGCCATGCCAACCCCCTCCCTATGCCTAAAATTAATGATAGATTCTGACAGCCTTATTATGGTTAAGCTGTATTGTTAATTCCCCCCACCCTTTCCAGGGATGGGGGATCATTATTGCCCAAACTGACTATTGTATATGTATTATATTGATTTTGTTTATGACTATTTATTCCTATCTGTGTATTTATTGTTTGTTGTATATAACGTTAGTAACCCTTAGACCCTGAATAAAGAAACAACTGAATAGACTCTGTTTATTATTTAGTGATTGCTAGAGAAGCGTAGCTTCTCTATAGTATAGGTGTCCACGTCTGTTCACACTGCCGTAGTCATTTGAACTCTGGTGTCTGCCATTTATCCTAGGCGGATACCACACTAGTATACTGGTTTTCTAGTTTTAATAATTACAAATCATAATATAAAATTATTCAAATGGCTTTTTAATATTTCTATAAACTTTTTTCTAGGAGCGAGATATGTTTATTGAAAAGAAGATATATTTATACGTTAAAGGTAGGAACATTTTTTTCAAAGTAAAGTTTTTATACAATTAGGGTCTGTTAGTCTGTCCGTAACTAATAACATTTGAGGCAGGATAGAATTGTTGTATTGATGTAGTCATTCAGTGCTTGACAATTTTCGTTTGATAATTGATGTATCTAGCTTCGTATTTATGGATTAAGAATAGTCATTATTTTAGCATGACTTCGAAGCCTATTAATTAGAACCGGTTCTCAGCCATATCGAAACATCATGTATAGCAGAGACAATTTTACACGTATTTTAAAATAAAAATCAAAAAATTGATACCAGTTTGTTAGCAGGGCCTTCAGCCCCTAGAGTGTGACAAAACTGGTTATAATCTTATATTTTTTATCAGCGAAAAGCTGACTATAATACGATCGATGCGATAAATAACTATTTACATCTAGGAAGTTTAGAGCTGAAGGCCCATACCCAATTTTGGAGAACATTTTCATATTTGGAAAGACGAAGGATTGTAATACCATGCAGGTTTAATTTCTTTCTTTAGACTAGTAAGTCATAGGATGTTCGTCTGTCTGTTACATAAGATCTCAGAACTGAAAGCTCATACCCAATTCTGGAGAACATTTTCATATTTGGAAAGACGAAGAATAGTTATACCATGCAGGTTTAATTTCTTTCTTTAGACTAATAAGTCATAGGATGTTCACCTGTCTGTTACATAAGATCTCAGAGCTGAAGGCTTATACCCAATTTTGGATAACATTTTCACATTTGGAAAGACGAAGGATATTAAGTATTGTGATATTGAAGTGTCTGTTATTAAAGCTCTCATAAATTTTACTGTTGATTTTTTTAGCTATGTTATTATTGGGATATGTTTTTCTCAATCAGTCCTTCCAATCTAAAGGCACTTCCAAGCTAGACCTGTTTACCTTAGCCCGCAGAATGATTAGTTGATTAGTTATCACATTATATCAAAGGATTAAGATTATTTTTGTTGACGTTTTCGCATTTACATCCAATTCAAATTCAAATATTTCAATTTCAAATATTTATTAGAACAAAACAACATATACATTTGATATCAACATTTATAGATGATAATTACATTGCATTGAAAAAATACTATTATTCAACTATTTTAGTAAACAATGAATACATATAGGTTTAACACAATATAATTCAAGTATCCAAGGACTGAAAAACTCCTAGGGGTGATGTTGAAATCAAATAGCAGCCAATTGTATTACACAGACTTACTGACGAACATTCAAAATGAATTATTGAGTAGTTCCGCTACTTATAATGTGAAAAATTCATGAATGACCAAGTTTTTGGTTTGTTTGACTTTAACTAAAATTAAATCATTGTTTTATCAAAGTTTAATAGCAAAGTAAAACTTTTTATAAAAGTGTAAATTTTAGCAGGGAGGGAGGGGACATTGGGCAGTTTATTATACTAGTCCCCAAAGTTTTATTATAACGTTGGTTCATTAAGTTAAATATCGAAAAGTTTTAGCCACTAAGTGTAATCTACACAAAATTACCCCAATTTTGTAAATTATCATTTGGTATATTCATAAATTTATCGGACATTGTCTTATCCCTTTAGATCCCTGAAGTTTTAGAGATTATTAAATTTCATAAAGGTAATAGATTAAATGCAGCGATCTTAAGGGATAAGACATTGAACGATAAATTCGATTTAGCAAGTATCCAAATTTGAAAATATGGTTATAAAACTATGTAATTTGCAGTCTAATGTCCCACCTCTCCATTTTATAATAAACTGGTGACTGCAACCGTAGCCTCTAGAAGCTCTATATTCGAAGGAATATGGAAGTTAAAAAAATAGCCTAAAAACATACCAAGACTTTTTTTTATAAAAAAATAGTCTAAAACCATCTCAGGACATATAAGAAGCTTTACTGTAAAGGTGAACCATATCATTTCAGAGATCCTTCGCTACAGACAAAAAAAAGCTTACTTCTTCAAGTAATAAATTGTAATTTTAGACCAACCAATCCATCGATACATGTTACAATAGAAAAAATGGGTCAGGTAAAATATTTTGATTTTAGTAGAAAAACAACTCTTAAAAACTAGCAGCTGCGACCCTAGCATCTAGGGCCTTGTATTTAAAATGGTACAGAAAAATTGCCCAAAACTATCTTAAGACTTATTTATAAAAATAAGATAGCCTAAAACCAACCTAGGACATACGTAAAGCTTCCCTGTGATGGAGAACACAATCGGCTTAGTAGTTATTGAAATCTTAAGCTACAGACAAAACAACTTTACTACTTTATTTGTTAGGATTGATAGAAATTTTATTAATTTGAAGTTTAGTTTTTCTCTCTATCTTTACAAAAAAAGCAACATGATGTCCGTTTGTACCAAAGGATCGCGCTAACTGCAGAACCGATATGGTTCTCTTATACAGTGAATTTTGTAATAGGTCCTTGAAAGGTTTATTACTATTTTGAGGTAGTGTACTAACTTTACCCTCTAAAAGAAATCACCCTTATAAAACATAGATCTCGTATAACAGCTCATATAATAAAATGGACGTACAGACTTACATAATTATAAAGTAGCTGCGCTACTGAAATATATTTTTTGTTTTTAGAATATTTCTCTGCCGTACGATCCGAAAGAGGGATTTATTATAGAGTATGCCTCCACTTCTGATGGCAGTCTATACAAGTGTCAATATAGGTTAGTAGATAGATAGATAGATAGATAGATAGATAGATAGAT
The DNA here is from genome assembly GCF_053477335.1 of Acartia tonsa. NCBI lineage: Eukaryota > Metazoa > Arthropoda > Copepoda > Calanoida > Acartiidae > Acartia > Acartia tonsa. Next base: position 1,109,132 of record NC_137271.1, on the reverse strand, counting down.
AGATAGATAGATAGATAGATAGATAGATAGATAGATAGATAGATAGATAGATAGATAGATAGATAGATAGATAGATAGATAGATAGATAGATAGATAGATAGTTAGATAGATAGATAGATAGATAGATAGATAGATAGATAGATAGATAGATAGATAGATAGATAGATAGATAGATAGATAGATAGATAGATAGATAGATAGATAGATAGATAGATAGATAGATAGATAGATAGATAGATAGATAGATAGATAGATAGATAGATAGATAGATAGATAGATAGATAGATAGATAGATAGATAGATAGATAGATAATAGATAGATAGATAGATAGATAAAAAAGAATATTATGTAAAAAACAACGATCCTTTTTTTAAGAGGTAGAAAGAATAATTCAATTATTACCACAGGAAACCTTAGATTGGATATAGAATACGTGGATATATTGACAATGGAATATTATGTGGTCAATAAAGGTTGCTATTATCGACCTCATTTATTGGATACTTTTTTTTCATTCAGTAGGAAAGGGGATGGAGTAAAAGGCGTAGATGGGGGGTATCGTTATTTTGCCAGCTGCGAGTATCAATTTGTTAGAGTACATGAAAATCTGGTGCAACATCCAAGTAATAGTATATCCATTAGGTAGGCTTAGATTGGTTAATACAATTATTCTTATGTCAACATGCGTAGAGATATAATATATTACAAATATATTGATAGATAGATAGACAATCAAATCAAGATATCAACGATAGATATTGAATATGTAGATGGATAGATAGATGGATTTACCAAGAGATTAACTAATGTAATTTTGTACATTACAGAAAGATAGTAAATAAATAGGTAGATAAATAGATAGATAGATAAATAGATAGACAGATAGATAGATAAATATATAGATAGATGGATAGACAGATTTACATAGATATTTTTAAAGTATTGTAGATAGATTGACAAACAGACATTTTGGATAATACAATTATAATACTAATGACTTCGCTCCAATGCAATGGGGGAGGAAGTAAGGGCTTAGACTAGTAGGTAGATTTCATGAAAAGCAGAGTCAATTTGTTTATCTTTTAGCAAATGTTTGTTTGGCTTATAGATAGATAGACAAAAACATAGATAGATAGATAGACATATAAATTAATAGATAGATAGAATAATAATGGATTTTTGTTTATCTTTTAGCAAATGTTTGTTTGGCTTATAGATAGATAGACAAATACATAGATAGATAGATAGACATATAAATTAATAGATAGACAGAATAATAATGGATTTTTGTTTATCTCTTAGCAAATGTTTGTTTGGCTTATAGATAGATAGATAGATAGACAAATACATAGATAGATAGATGGACATATAAATTAATAGATAGATAGAATAATAATGGATTTTTGTTTATCTCTTAGCAAATGTTTGTTTGGCTTAAAGATAGATTTATAGATATATAGATAGATATATAACAACAATTGATAGATAGATAAATGGATAGATAGATAGAATAATAATGGATTTTGTTTATCTTTTAGCAAATGTTTGTTTGGCTTAATAGGCTTTTCCAACATTGTTAATTAGTCATGACAAAGTATATATATTATTACTTGGATGTTGCACCAGATTTTCATGTACTCTGATATAGTGATACTCCCAGCTGGCTAAAATAACGATTCCCACCTTTACCCTATCCCCTCTAACTAGATGAACTAACTAACCAATAAATGATGTCCATATTTTCCCCTGTCAATATATCCACATATTCTATATCCATTGATAAGGCTAATATTAATTGCAATAATAGAAGCAGCACAGCTAATCTATTATTGTCTGTCCGTCCGTCCATCAGTCAGACTGTCCATAATTTGATGACAAATTTTCCCCTGTCAATATATCCACTTATATTCTACATCCATTGATAAGACAAATATTAATTGCATTATTAGAAGCAAGGCCTTATTATACTTAATGTTCGTTTGACCCAGATAAGTCTATGCCAATTATGCTGACACAATATTCATTACTAGCGGCAACGACCCTAGAGGCATCTAATCTGTTTTAATATCAGCTATTTACCAAAAAAAAATTTTCGCCGAAAGATGGTGTTAGTTATGTTTTTTAGCTAAGTGCAAATTTGTCCGCAGACGTTTTTATATTCTTTATTTTATTTTTTTTCTATTTCTCTGGGGAGGGTGGTTGTACCTTCCCTCAAAATAGTTATAAACCTTCCCGGGACCTATGAGAAGCTTTCCTCTTACACAAAACCTTTAGAAAATAAGATTTATTTCGTTTGATGCATGACCGACAGACAAACGGACAAAACAATGTATATAATAGATGCACATTTATTTTTAGCTGTTTATTTCAATTGAAAAGGTCGTTCAACGCCTCTTTCACAAATATAAAATTATAAAAATTTACTCTGTAATCTAGTTTTAAAATCTGTCCTAAATTTTAAAATTAATGTAACATTTATGTTTTGTAGATATTTAAAAAGTTTTAATATTTGTACAGTTAAATAAATTTGTACCTTTTGTAAAAGGTAGCAATGGATATAGAATACGTGGATATATTGACAGAGGAAATTTTTTGTCTATTTAGGTTGCTAATATGAACTTCATTTATTAGTCAGTTCATTAATCTAGTTAGAGGGGTAAAAGAGATGGTAGGTAGGGGAATTGTTATTTTAACCAGCTGCAAGTATCACTTTATTAGAGTACATGATAATCTGTGCTAAGATCCAATTAATAAATAGATTTATTTGTGAAGTATAAATATTAAAAGTATATCCTGTAAGATCTAATCTGGGTCAGCTTAATTTGAGTTGCCGATTGTGTACACAGTTTTTTCGGTGTTTCCTCATCCTTTCTCAATATTTACTACTGGCTAAAAACAAAATCAAACTTTAAAAAAAAAAACGATTTATACATTATACATTCAAAATTTTAATTTTTTTGGGAGTTTGAAGCTTTTTTAGCTAGTAGTAATAATTGAGATAGGATGAGGAAACACCGAGGAACCTGTGTACACAATCGGCAACTCAAATTCAGCTGACACACTAATTTGTTATAGTGTATAGTGTGTAACCCTACACGTATTATCAATATTTGTTTAAGCATGATAGTGGGGTGTTCATACAATTATGTTAACATTTGGAATTATATAGTAACTTCATTGAGAAAATTTAAATTTTAATATTGTATAATTCGCCCCTAGCCTCTAGAGGTTTGGAGATTATATATACCCCCCCAAGAAAAATATTCCCTTCAAAAAAGTCCACAAATTATGTTATGCCCATTAAGCAGATCATTAAAGCGTATCCGCAAGTAGTATAGATGCCATATTTTTTTTTAGATTTCCAAAAATTATGTGAATTAGGTTGTTAATCAAGTTGTTATGGGGAAATACAATGGAATAGGGAAAGAGGAAGGAGTTCTCTTCTGATAATCGATATACAATTAATTGGATTTTGCACCAGATTTTCACGTACTCTAATAAAGTGATACTTACAGCTGGCTAAAATAACGATTTTACTCATCAACTTCCCTTCCATTGTCCTTTCACTGGATGAACGAACTGGCCAATAAATGAGGTCAATATAAGCAAGCTAAATAGACGAGGAATATTGGCATGTCAACATATCCACGTATATCCTAAATCCATTGGGGGTTCTCTTCTGATAAAACAAAACAGTCATTTTCAGGGGATATAGGAATAAGCTAAATAAATTATAATTGAGTTTATGAAACCTATTACATAAAGTAGTAAGGTTTTTTGTTTGAAACTTATGATTTAGATAACTACTGAAATGATTGTGTTCTTCATTTCAGGAAAGCCTCACATCAGGTACGGGATAGTTTAAATTTTTAGATTTAAGATTTTTGATGGTTATAGGCCAAATTTTTAAAATACTCTATCAAAGAGTCTGTAGATGCTAGAGGCGAAACCGCTAGTACATATCCTATTATTTAAAGTAGTACGCGTTTTTTGTCCGTCCCGAAGGATCTCGCTAACCGCTGAATCGATATTGTTCTCCTTTACAGTAAAGCTTCTTATAGGTCCTGGGAAGGTTTTAAACTATTTTTGGAGAGGGTGTCTTCACCCCCTCAACTCCCCAAAATGTTTTTTATAACTATTTTGAAACTATTTAAAATGGAATGAGGTCGACTTTTCTCTTTCCTACCAGTGCCCCTAGAGGCTTCTAGGGGCGTAGCCGCTAGTAGATATATATAGGGCTTATTATCTGTTTTTGATTGCATGTCGTCTGAAAAGGGTTAAACTTATAAAAAATCAATTAAATATTAAAATTTATGCATTTTATGTCTAAATAATCAAGTTTGTGTAATGTTAATAATATATAAAAAATAAATTGAGTATAGGTTAAATTTATTTTTTGTGTACAGCAAATATTAAGAAAAACCAGTTCTATTTGTAAATATTAATGCCAGTAAGGTATAAAAGTGCGAGCTGTACAGATTATCTTTGCATTTTAGTGAAATATAGGCAAAATTTAATCAGAATTTCCGTGTATGATCCAGTTTGTGCAATGTCCACATCTGTGTCTAACTACTTTTGAAAGGTAACCATCCCTAGATAAGGTGGGAGGGCCAGGTGTTGGTCATTTATTCCTATGTTGATTCTCTGCTGATCAAGTATGTATTTTTTTAATGTTATTATCAATAAAGATGTGAAAATGACATTTGAGTTGGTTATTTTTGGCAGTGTGTTCATACGTCACGGTCATATACTGATTCTTTTGCAATAAAATGCCGTTTATCCAACATTGCATTCATTGATAGGTATTCATTTAAACTTTTTATATTCTATATTCTATAAAACTACGAATGATAAAATAAAAAACAATTATATACTATTTTTGTGAATTTTGAAATACATTTGGAAGATTGTGAATTAATATAATATTTTATCTTCCATTATATTACACCTTTATCCCTTGTCATTCATTTATGTTTATATTCACATTAATAGTAAAAGCGAAACTGTTCTTTAATAGTTAAACGCTTCAGTATCGCATATCATTTATATTTTATATGTCCTCACATAAAAGTAACACGATGTATCTGTTTGTCTGTGCTAGACAGATGTGGTTCACCTTTAAAACGAAGTTTGATATAAGTCTTATGAATATGAATAATTATTTTAGGGGAAGGTAGGACCTTCCCAGGAAAAAAATTAATCCCTTAATTTAAAAAAATCCTAAAATTGAAGGTGTGGAATGAGGATTTAACTCCCCCCACCTTATTTTTAATGGTGCACAAAAAGGCTTCTTGAAGCGTATCAGCTAGTATTTGTATAAAGTAGTTATTTATTAGTTATTACTGCGCTACTAATAAACATTTCATCCTTATTGACCCTGGAAAACCAGTGTCTCAATTAAGAGAAAAAATAATCTTACAAATTAGATCAGTTTTTAACTTCTTACAATGACTTTTTTTCTTTCTTTTTCCTCTCTTTCTTCTTTATTTTTATCTTTATTTCTCTCTTAACTACAGGGAAGACTTTGGCATAAAGGGAAGTCTAGGTTAAATTGGTATCCAAAGTTTTAAAACAACGCTTTCTTATTCAATAGCGTAAATAATAACAAACGAAAAGTGTATAATCGTTTCCACCAATAATTTTAATCTAAAGGAAGGTTTATTTTCTTCATTAACATTGGGAATTATGTATATAAATTTATTTTATATTGTCCTATCCATTAAGATCCTTTTACGATTTATCAATTTCTCTAGCCCCCAATTTCATCTCTCTCTTTTTCTCTTTTCACTCTCTCTCTCTCTCTCTTTATCTAATTTTCTCCTTAATCTATTTCTAAATTTCTCCTTTTTTGCTGTAAGATTAGAAAATCTTTAAAGACTGATTACTTTTACTCTCTGTTAAGTAATATAGTAAGGAAATGACAAGCTGTGTTTACTTAGTCAGGAAGAAAGGGGACATTGGGATGTTTATTACACTAGTCCCCACATTATTATCAACTTTGGGGACTTTTTATAGAAATATGATTAGTTGGTTAAGTCCAGTGTACAATCGTTCAAACATAAGAAGTAAGTTTGGGGAGCATTGGGGATGTACATCAATTTAGATACATGTTACTTGATACAGATCATATTATATCTATCCATCCAGCTATCTGTATCTCTAAATGCTTATCTATCTATACTAATACAGAGTAAGGTAATGACAAACTGTGTTTACTTAACACTGATCATACTATATATCTATCTATCCATCTATCTATCTATCTATCTATCTATCTATCTATCTATCTATCTATCTATCTATCTATCTATCTATCTATCTATCTATCTATCTATCTATCTATCTATCTATCTATCTATCTATCTATCTATCTATCTATCTATCTATCTATCTATCTATCTATCTATCTATCTATCTATCTATCTATCTATCTATCTATATATCTATCTATCTATCTATCTATATATTTATCTATCTATCTATCTAGAAGACAGGAGGATACTACCGCTACTGTGTACCAATTAATCAACCTAATTGTATCTATCTATCTATCTAGAAGACAGGAAGATACTAGCGCTACTGTGTACCAATTAATCAACCTAATTGTATCTATCTATCTATCTAGAAAAGAGGAGGATACTACCGCTACTGTGTACCAATTAATCAACCTAATTGTCCAACGTAAGTATTTCCTTTCTAATTCATCATCATACAAAATTATATAACACAAAAAAAATCTAATAAAAATATATAAGAGCAATAATGGATTTATTATTACTTGGATATTACACCAGATTATTATGTACTGTAATAAAGTGAAACTTGTAGTTGACTAAAATAATGATTAACCCGTCCACACCCTTTACCTTATTCCCTTCCCTCCTACTGGTTGAACAAACTGACCAATGAGTGATGTCTATGTTAGCAATTTTAATTGACTACAATTTTATTCCCAGGCATAATATCCACGTATATTATATATCCATTGATTAGAGCAATTTTCAATTATTCGATATTTTTCGTCAAACACTATATATAAGTCTAACTGTACCTTTAAGTTTTTTTACTAATTGATTGGAAAAAAATCAGGGAGGGAGGGGATATTGGGCTGTTTATTAAACTAGTCCCCATTGATTTATAATAACGTTTTCTTATTCATTGTCTTAACAACTATGGGGAATATTATTAAATTTGATTGGTTGGTTCAATAAGTTGAGTGTCCAAACGTTTCAACTCCTAATTGTAATCTAAAGTAGGGGTAATTTTAAGCATCATTATTGGATATGTACATCAATTTATCAGTCATTGTCTTATCCCTTTAGATCCCTGGAAAAAAAAAATACTCTTATAATAAGAATTATTTGAAGTGTTACTTGTATTCTTCAATATACTCGTATAATTGATGCTTATATCAAATACTTTGCTTTAAAAGTACAATTATTTAGTTGTAGAAATAGTCAAATTATTAACATTAAGAAACATAAAAACTATCAAAAAATATTTGTAAAAATATAGATTTATAATCCAGACAATTATTACCTGGCTTAAGTGGCGGAGACTCTTTTCGTCTGCTAGCAAATTCCTTTTTGTTCTTTTGTAGGGATTCGTCCGTGTTTATATTTCCGACCCGACGCTATTAGCTATTTTCAAAGACCGAATAAAAAATTGGATAGGGTCCCTGCCCTGTGAGCAGTGTTACAAATAGCTCATGCCACCTTTATTTTTTTACTTTAATTTAAAAAATACTAACAATTTAATTTTTAGATCATCCGAGTAAGTTAAAAAATAATAACACTCTTTTTTTTCTACATTTTTAAGCACTTTTTTCATAACACACACAATTACACTTTACTAAAAACATGTATATAAACAATTAAAATTAGTTATTTATCGCATCGTATTATAGACAGCTTTCCGTAGAAATTATAAAGAAAAACTATAAGCTTAAAACCAGTTTTGTTAGACCTGAGGGGCCAAAGGCATAAACTAACAAAACTGGTATTGATTTATTCTTCTTTTATTTTAATTTTCGTGTAAAATTGTCTGTAATACGATAATATAAATGATTTTTCAGTATGGCCCTGAACCGATTCTATTTCAGCGGATATCAATCGATTTAGAAGCCATACTGAAAATATAATACTATTAGCTGCGTATTATAAGACTTTAAAAGGGTTAATTGTGATCCAATAATAGTTGTAGGTAAATTACTAAATTTAACATTATAATGACAGCTAATAGTATGCATTTTGGCATTATCCTATAAAACTTTAAAAGAACCTTTTCTACCCCCAACCCTTTCATTTTTAAGATATACATTCCCATTATATAAAGTAGTATGTTTTTTTAAAAGGTATAATATAAATTAAATTAGCCTTAAAGGTTTCGTGATTTATTCTCATTAATTAAGTTCTTTTCTAATGATGTTCAAATTCATTTTTATTTAAAAATATTTTTAATATTCCACCATTAGAGGCCTTAAATGTTACCTACTGCTGCTATGTTAGATTCACGACATAAATCATAAGGTTTAGGGGAATTCCTTGGTCCCCTATATATATATATTTCTTGGTCCAAAACAGGCGTTGCAACTCACTACCATGCACAATTAAGATTTCCAAACAAAGATCGTGGAATTAAATGGTTTGTTATCTATAAAACCATCCCAGAGATATTATTCGGGTTTAAACTAATAATCGATATATTTTTACTTGCATGTTGCACCAGATTTTCATGTTCTCTAATACAGTATCAGCTGGCTAAATTAACGATACCCCATCCACCCCATCCACCCCATCCCGTTCCTTCCTAGTGTATGAACGAAATGACCAATAAATGAGGTTCATATTAGCAAACTAAATTAATGACAAAGTTTTCCCTGTCAATATATCCACGTATATACTATATCCATTAATATAAATAAGGCAAAAATAACGCCTATAAACACAAACAAAAGAAGTTTTTAAAAGGTTCATTTAAAATTTTACAGGATAATGCCAATATAATTTATCTTTATTACACTTCCACTCCTTCGAGGGAGGGATAGGATAATAGAGATTAAATTAATCTACTACCATTTCCCAATAGACTTCCATGGGTGGGGGTATAGGGTTGTTTATACCCTAAAACATTGAAATACTTCATTTTACCAAAGTCCCACATAAAAGCTATAATTTCATTCATTCTAATATGAATAAAGATTATTTAATCGTCTGTTGACCTATCCCTTTTCCCTTGCACTTTTTATCACTCTTTTTGCACACTTTTTCATATTTAAAATTCTATAAAATTTTCTAATTCTATTCTGGTTTATTTATTACACTTTGAACTGTAAATTTTCTTCTTTTATTATTAGATAGATATATGATTTGAGATTCTCTTATATTGCCCAGTTGAGCACAAAACCCCCACAACCCACTATGAAGGGGTGAGGGGAAATTTGTTTATTATTTTAGGTCAGCTTAGGTTAGGTTGTATCGGGTACTATGTAGCCCTAAAGGTTAGGGCACTGGAGATATTGGCTACGCAAAGTTAAGTAAAAGAAGGGGTAAGCCATAGCCCATTAAAGGCGCAAATATTCATATTCATATTCACATGACATCCAGACAATTAAAATGCAACAAAAAAGACCTTGTTCATTGTTTATATATCTATCTAATAATAGTTATTTACCGCATCGTATTATAGACAGCTTTCCGCGGATATGAATATGAAAAATTTTAGGATTAAAGCCAGTTTTGTTAAAAAAAAACTGGTATTAATTTCATGACTTTTTTATTTTAGTATTCTTTGAAATTGCCTGTAATATGATGCTATACATGATTTTCCAGTATGTCTAAGAACCGATTCCAATCCAGCGGATATCAATCGGTTTTGAAGATATTCTGGAAATATCATAACTGTATTTCTAAATAAAAATCTATATATTGGGGATAGCACAAACTAAAGTTATTAATTCAAGTATGTGGCATTTTTATATAAATTATAATTAGTTTTAGGTTTTAAACTTAGGCATGCTGAACACTAGATCTAGTGCAGTTCACGGTAAAATCTTCCTAGAAACGATTATCTCCAAAAATCTTGAAGTGTTCCCTGTGCATCATTGGATCTTGGATATTCCAGATTTTTTCATAGGCCTTCACGTTGGCCCTTTGGCAGATAACAGCCTTTTAAGTTTATTGATTTTTTGGAGATAATTGTTACCAGAAACATTTCACCCATAAACTGCACTTGATCCTAAAAATCTAAATATATTGGGGATAACACACACTAAAGTTATTAATCCAAGTATGTAGCCCTTTCATATTAATTATAATTAGTTTTAGGTTTTAAACTTAGGCATGTTTAATAACACTTTAATTGCATATCTTTTATTAATAATAAAATAATTTGCACCCATTATACACTAAACAAAGATGACAACATCCATATGTAGCAAAGCACATAAAAAAGTGTGTTATACGGCAGATGTTAAAAAATTCCAAGAAAATTTTGAACATACATACAGACGGACAAAACAATGTATAGATTAGATGCGCATATGCTATAGGAATCTTAACTAAAAAATACAGCTGTCCATCTTCAAAAATATTAAATCTGACTTTAGTAGAAGGTTAAATAAACAGTAATGTTGTAATTTAAACTAAAATTTAGTATTACATTTACACTGATCTAAAAATATGCTTTATTTTTTATCTTAAAAGCAAAGTTTTATTAATGCATATTCTTTGATCATAAAAATCAGTAAATAAAAGAAAATTCTATATAAATATATTTTACATTTCATTTTTTAAAAAAAAGTCAGGGAGGGAGGGGACATTGGGCTGTTAATTTCACTAGTCCCCAAAGTTTTTTAATAACGTTTTCTTATTTATTGGCTTAACAACTTTGGGGATTTTATTGAATTTTGATTGGTTTGTTCATTGAGTTGAGTGTTCAATCGTTTCAACCACTAATTGCAATCTACAGAAGGGTATTTTGTTTATCATCATTAGGGTGTACATAATTTTTTTGACCATTGTCTAATCCCTTTAGATTCCTGAATCAAAATACATGCAAAAATAAAGTAAATTATAGAATTTTCTTATAAAAGTGTACAGCTAACTTGTTTTCTTTTAATTAGAATTATTAATTAAAATACATATTTTAATATTTAAACCTTAATGTTTAAAATTAAAGTTAGCTTTACACATAATAATAAATAACACAAATGACAAAATCCCTTATTTTGTAAGTTAGGAATCAAAATCATTAATCCCCTCAACACGTAATTTTAAAGAAGTGTTATTTTTTAACCATAAAACAATCTTAAAATTGTTCCTTTAAACGTTATGCACATTTTGGTCTAACTTTCATAGTAAGCGATTTTCGTAGATTTCCATTATAGTGCCTATCGAGCACTAAAACAGCCCCCCCCCCCCAACCCCTCTTTATTATTGATAAAGATTTAAAAAAATGATATCATAGACGTCCAAGAGAGGGGGTAAAGAGGTGTTCACCCCCCTCAAACTTTAAAACCCCTAATTTTTCTACCCTCAAAATTTAAATATATGCATTATATTACCCCTTTCCAAACCTCTCATTTGTCCCCTTAAACATTCGAAACCCCTCATTTTAACCCCTCTCAAAAAAAAGCTTGGACGTCCCTGTATATATAATGCTAAAAAACTAATATAAACTAACTTGTCTTTTTATATTTTTTTTGTTATAACGCTGTAATGTACCAACACTACTAACTCTGCTAACTTTTTGAGGTAATTAAATATATTTTTTTTTTTTAAATAATCAGGGAGGAAGGGGACATTGGACTATAAATTATGCTGGTACCCAAAGTTTTAAGAAGACGTTGGAATGAAAACTTTGGGTTCTTGATTGGTTGGTTCAAACTTTTAAACCAATGATTTTAAATTAGAAAAATGTAACTTTATTGATCATCTTGGGATGCATATCAATTTATCGTCCATTGTCTTATTCCTAAACATCTTTAAGCTAATCAACTAAACTCTTAAATTAAAATAATTTTAGGTAAACATCACTAAACCTTAAATGTAATATTTTAAATTGAAGGTTTTTAACATTAAAATAGATAAGATTTTTTAGAGAAGCGCTGGAAAGTGTCATGAGTGACGTCATAAAAATTCATCTCTTTTTTTTAGGGGTTTCCTTTCCCACTTCTCCTCTCATTCCTTCTTTTAAGACGTATTTTTATGACGTCATACATGACACTTTCCAGCGCTTCTTCTTTAAAATGTAATAATTTAATAGATTACTAAATAGTTAGAATAGTAAAAAACAATATATCCTTAATTTTCTAAATAGTACCTTAGTATATAAAGTAGTATTTTTGCCTGAAGACTAAGATTTCAGTAACTGCTGAACAGAATAAGTTTCACATTGGTTACTTGATGGTTTAATTCTAATTTTATTTTTAGATGCTTTTCCAGGGTTTTTAATTTCCAAGTGGTTTTAGGCTATTTTTCTTTGCCCTTTATATAACGTAATAAGGTTATTGTGAATTCAAAATGTACTGAACCGATTAATTTATTCATTTAGGGATGCTTCACAAAGGTCCCAGGATTGTATTATTTAAAATTTTAAGTCCCTACCCCCTTTAATTACAGAGCTTCTAGACCTATCAAAATTTATTATTGATTAAAATGTTTGGTATTGTAGTAGAATCCCGGGGTATAGCTCGGCCCATCATAGCAGCCTACGATGGACAGAACTCGTCTATTGACATTGATATGGGCAAAATTTACATTCAGGTTTGTGTTGATTTATTGTCATTTTTGAACAAGGATGGCAACATCTACAAGCAGTTTTCATGGAAGGAGGTGATATTGAACCGTTAATTACACTAGTACTCAAAGCATAATAATAACGTTTTCTTATTCGTAGGCTTCTCAAAATTGGATTAACTTTTATTTAATTTTGATTGGTTGGTTCAAACGTTTCAACAAATAATTATTGTTACGTTTCCAATTACACCTAACTGTTATAGGAATTATTATTAAGTTTGAAATCAATAGGACAATTATAGCATGTAGAGAACTAACTGTTACGTGCGAACGGATCGAACCTAATTGTAGAAAAAAAACCTTTGCTTTTATTAATTTTTAAATACGAATGTGAAAATTTATTGAATATTTTATTTAACAAGGATGACGACATCCATAAAAGCGAATCTCTGAAACAGTAGGACTCGTACATAAACACTTGTAGATTGTCAGAATTAAATGAGCAGACAATAAAAGTCTCTAATAAATTTTATGTAACTTTGTTGCAAAACTGACTAAATAAAGGATACTGTTTAAGGACATACTTGCAATTTTAGGTATTAATGCTTCGCTAATAACAATGTTCCTTATTGTAGTAGGACAATTCTAACATGCCTAAATTAACGATAAGAGCCATATGTTACGGAAGGAAGCACGAATGAACAGACCGACCCTAATTATAGAAAAGCTTTGCTTTAAACAATAAAATTTTTAAAAATCTTCGAAATAAAAGAGCGAAAAATGTTCGAATATTTTATTTTAAAAATTCACTATTCCTAGGAGGGTGACAACATCACCCTATCGTGCAACGTAACCCTGGATACGGTCAATAAAGTTCAGTTCTCTTGGAATAAACAGGTTCGTTTATTATCTTTCATTCTCCTATCCTTGTTTTCAAATGACAGAATGCTTTGTGGTTTCCTTTAAAGTGTCAGGAAGGGAGGGGACATTGGGCTGTTTATTAAACAAGTACCCAAAGTTTTATTATGACGTTTTCTATGCATATTGGTTCAATAACTTTAGTGCCTTTTTTGAATTCTAAAATTGGTTGGTTACTTGAGTGTCCAAACGTTTCAACCACTATTTGTAATCTAAAGTAGTAATAATATGTATATTAATTGGAATGTCAATTAATTTATCGGCCATTGTCTTATCCCTTTAGATCCCTGTGCATTAATCCTTATTAATTTAGGGTGTATCTGTTAAAGATGAGGAGACGCATACACGACAAAATGAGTAAGTATTTTTTTTCATTGAAAGTTCTTAACATCTTAATTAGTATTTTTTTGCTGCAAAGATATTCTATAATTAGGGTCGGTCCGTCCGTCCATAACGGATTGATTTTTTCGTTAATAAACATGTTAGAATTGTCCTATCGATTTCAAACTTTGCCTGGTGAATTCTGTAGTAGTTAGGTACGATTTAGAAATCGTAGCAACTCTATAATCGTTACCAGAATATCCGTACGTCCATTTTAAACAAGTTTTTTTACTTTTTTAACAACAATTTTTTATGTGATAAAATCATCCGATTGGTCTGATTTTTGGATGACTTATTCCAAAAACAATAACTTACAATAATATGAGCGAAGCATCTCTAAAATCAAGTCCTAAAAATGTCAGCATGTCCTTAAACAGAATTCTGTATTTAAGAAATTTTGAAAAAAATTATGTATTATTTTGTCAAAACTTATATATTCTTATTTTGTATATTCAGTTCTGACACCCTACAAGTATTATTGTTCGTTTGTCCTACCGTTTCAGAGCTTCGCTTTTATGGATGTTTTCATTTTCATCATTGTTTTATTGCAAAGATATTTTAAAAAATAACCGTCCGTTCGTTGTTTGTTGTAGTATATATTTAATCAATTTATAAAAGTTAGTGGGTATGTGTGTGTGTAACAAAGGATCTCGCTTATAACTAAAAAGATATGGTTCTCCTTAACAGTGTAGCTTATCATAGGTCCTGGAAAGATTTAATAGCAATTTAGGGGGAGGGTAGAAAAAAATCGTTTTTCTTTTTTAAACCAAAATATAAAGAGAGGGGGGTTCAAATTCAACTCACTCATCCTAAATTATCCCTAGAGACAGCTAGAGGCATAGACGTTAGTATTTAAAAAAGTATAAGTTTACATGAAAAATAATATTCTTATTTAAATTTTTTGTAGTTTGAATCATGTGATTTCCAACTATTCCATTAACTGGACTTCAGATGAAATTGCTGGTGCTTATAGGTAAGACTTTCATTATTGTTATCAAAAATGCCAAAGTAAAAGGATGTTTATCTGTTAGTCTTTTTTTATGTCCAGTAAGATATGGAAAACAGCAGAGATGGGGTTTTAAAAAATGCCGCGTTTTTTCGACAATTTTTTAGACATTGATTGATTGAACGAAGACGACAGGATTTCAACAAAGAGTATACAACTTAAGAATTCAAAATTTTAAAATTACTATTTAAGCCATTTGTATAATGTCTAATACAACTTAAATCCATTTTCGCTGTATATTTATTAATGCATATTTTTAGATCTGTATTATACATTATACAAATGGCTAAAATAATAATTTTAAAACTTTGAATTCTTAAGTTGTATACTCTGTTAAAAACCTTATTTAATCTTGAAGATCAATGCCCCGTACGATTTTACCAGAGTATACAACTTAGGAATTCAAAATTTTAAAGTTATTATTTTAGCCATCTGTATAATATCTAATACAGCTTTAAAAAGATGCATTAATAAATATGCAGCGAAAATGGATTTAAGTTGTATTAGACATTATACAAATGGCTAAAATAATAATTTTAAAACTTTGAATTCTTAAGTTGTATACTCTGTTAAAAACCTTATTTAATCTTGAAGATCAATGCCCCGTACGATTTTACCAGAGTATACAACTTAGGAATTCAAAATTTTAAAGTTATTATTTTAGCCATCTGTATAATATCTAATACAGCTTTAAAAAGATGCATTAATAAATATGCAGCGAAAATGGATTTAAGTTGTATTAGACATTATACAAATGGCTAAAATAATAATTTTAAAATTTTGAATTCTTAAGTTGTATACTCTGTGTTGAAATCCCATCATCTTCGTTCAATCAATCAATGTATTAAAAATTGTCGAAAAAACGCGGCATTTTTTAAAACCCCATCTCTGGACAGATCGAATTCAATTTCCAAAGATGTCAGGTTTTGTTCAAGAGCATGTTTTTGGCTATTTGCCTATTTTATTGCCCATCATTATTCTAAAAGACATTGAAAGCTAGGGGGAATGTATTTTTTTGTGTGGTTGTTTATTACCTTAGGACAGGTAAGGTTAAGATTGATTAGGCATTAGAAACCCCGCAGGGTTAGGAAACCACAAGTGTTGGTTCTGCATGGTGAGAGCTTTCCGAAAGGGTTAGGCAAATGAAAAACAAACAACTTTGATTAATTTAAATAATAGGGAGGGGGGGGGGGGGGTCAGTGCTCGATAGGCAAGGGAAAGTACTAAGATTGATTCATTCTATTTAGTTGTGTTGTTAAGAATCAGATGGGAGAGAACAATTCAGCTTCTTTGGAAATAATTATTCTTGGTAAATGAACGTTTTTGAGCGAAGCTTTTCTTCTATGATCATTACCCATAAAATGTATATTCGTTAGTAATAATCACCTTACTATATATTTTCTAGTATGGCTTCGAAACTGATTAATATACGCTGAATTAAAACCAGTTCTCAGCCATACTGAAAAATCATGTAGAGCATTGTAATACAGATAATTGTTTACGAACATTAAAATAAAATTAATTCCAGATTTTTTAGACCAGCCCCTTGGTTCAAATAAAGCTGGCGTTAATCTAACCATTTTTTCCATTTTATTTTCCGCAAAAAGCTGTCTATAAAACGATGCGATGAATAGCTATTAAATCCTTAAAGCGAAGCTTTTCAATAAGCATTACCTACTATATGTTAGTCAGTACTATTAACATTGCTATATCTTTTTTTTCATAAGCTAAAAGTCTTTCCGGAAATATGTTCTTTAGAGATAACTTTATTTAGACACGCTAGAATTTTTCTTCCAATTAAAATCATTGTTAATGATTATTATATTGTTAAATAGAATCGCTTTTATGGATGTTTATTTCCATAATAAGAAAAACCTATTATTATTCCTATACTGGAGAAAAAATAATTAATCATAATACATTAACAATACATATATTTACATTTACTTTAGATTATTTACTGAAAAAAGGCTTTTTCTTTTAAATATTCCCTTAATCTATAATCATTTATTAAATGATGTAAAGTTAGTTAATTAAAATTTTCAAATAGAATCTTGCAAAATCATATGTTAAAACCAGTTTTGTTAGCCCCTAGTGGCTAAGTTCCTGGCTGACTAAACTGCTATTAATCGTTTGCTTTGTATTTCAATAAATGAAAAATTTCAGTATTGCTGAGAACCGTTTCTAATCCAGAGGATATTAATCGATTTGGAAACCATACTGGAAGAAATTATAAATTATCCTTTTAATGTTATTTAGAGAATGAGAAAGAAGAATTGTGCCGACTCTATCATATAGAAGTTCATCATGAGGAAATTTTGTCTTTACAATTTAAACTTAAGTTACTTTTTGGGATATATAGGGAAGAGACATGCAATAAAGTATAAATTGATGTATATCCCCAATGATGTTAAACAAACTTACTCTTACTACGTATTATATATGAGTTATAAAGAATTGGCTTACAACTTGACCTGAATTGGTATTCAATGTAAAGCAGAAGCAAACTTTTTCAACCGTTTTCAAGATCTTACTTGGTACACAGACAGAAAAATATCCTGTTACTTTAGTTATATAATGATATAAATTTAAAGGCAAAATGATTTATTTAGAATGACGAAAAAGAAACAACTAATGAGTTAATTAGCGAAGCATGTAAGTATACAATTTGAAAGTTCAAATACACTTATGTCATTATATAAATATCCGCAGTGGGAGACGACCAAAATCCTTATAAATAAAGTTTGCACCATAACACATAGACTATATGCCAGTAGGTTTTGTTGACTTTTTCCTAGAATTGTTGGCCTTATGATGAATCTTCTATCCCTAAACATATAAATATTAAGATGATTATTGTTTCCTACTATATACTGTTAGATGAACTGTACAACTAAGCATGAGACTTTTTAGTAATTCATACATTGTCTTTTCTCTTAATATCTCTGATAAACATTACAACTGAGCATAATGTTGTTCGTAATAGCTAGATGTAAATTAAAGATTAACGGTCCAAGTATAGAGCCTTGTGGTACTCCAATATAAATATATCTAGATGATTATTGTGTAATAATTCCTGCAACTGTTGGAGAAACTTTACAGCTGAGCATGAGACTATTTAGCAACTCAGGAAAATAAGACATTTACATAAATCACTTTGTTGGTCTGTTTGTCTGTGATGCTATGAGAAAAATGTGCTTTTCCATGCTGCTATTTAAGATTTTTTTGTGTAGATTATTTGCAGTATATAACTTATTTGGTCAGTCAGTCTGTAGGGTAAGCTAAAAAAGATCTCGCTAACCACTTAAGCAATTCAGTTCTCAATTTTAAGGAAGTTTAACAAAGGTACTGAGAGGATTTAGGGTTATTTTCTAAATTTTTGGGATAGTTTTGGAAAGTTTTCTTCCCCTTCCTACCCTAAAAATCAGGCATATGCTGGGTAGAAATTTAATAAAAAATAATATGAAGGTGTTAATTACCATTAAAATATTGATATTTAGGGACGTGTGAAATTGACTGGAAATTTTAATATTTTGGCCGAATAAAAATATTAAAAAATCAGGTCAGGATTTTATTGCCTTAGACATCCCCTTTTTTTAATTTCTAACCCTTTATTACTAATCTCCAAACTTCTCATGAACTTTATGATTTTACAAATTTATTAAAAATAATTAAATGCTAATCAGAGCAATAAAAATCCGAGACAGACACGAGTATCTATTTACCATTTAAAAACACCAAATCTCTCCCAGATATATATTATTCAAGTTTTATACAAGTTTGGGTATCATTATAATTATTCAAATTTGGGTACTTTGTTTCTTAATATCTGCGGAAAACTGTCTGTAATAAAATGCAATATATATGAAAATCATATCATCGCGATTGGGTACCACTATAATTATATAAGATGGGTACCATTATGATAATTTTAATTTGAATACTATATTTCTTAATATCCGCGGAAAACTGTCTGTAATAAAATGCAATATTAGAATATTACATAAAAGTGAAACTCCATCCCCCCTTTTAGCACACTATTAGTTTTTAACATCTAGGCATATCTTAATATAATTCTATTTAGTTTTAATTTAACCTTTTTCCTGTTATATTTTTTTTGTTTCAAATTTAAAATCCACGGAAAAATGTCTATAATATGATGCGATAGATAACTAGTTAATTAAAGTCAACGAAACCCCCTCTTTCTACCTACATATTTTGGGGGTTAGCGAGATCAATTAGTACAGACATCAAATCTTTTATCCAAGATATATCATTGTTTATCCTTGTTTTTTTTTTCTTAAATTAATCTTACAATCTCTACATATATTCACAACCAGGGATCTCAAGAGATAAGACAATGGATGATAAATTGATGTTTGTACCCAATGATGATATTTGAATTATTACTTAGTTGAAAAGTTAAGACACTGCTAATTAAAAAAGCCGTCTGTAATACAATGCGATATATATGAAAATCATTTACATAGAATACATTTTACATTAAATTGATTATTCTTATCTAAATTTGGGTACTTTATATCTTAATATCAGCGGAAAATTGTCTATTATACAATGCGATAGATATGAAAACCATGTTGGTTAGCATATTTACATTGAAATGATTATTTTATTTTAAAATCCGTAGTAATCTTATCATCGCAATTTACCATTATAATTATCTAAATTACTATCTATCTAAATATCCGCGGAAAACTGTCTGTAATACATAGGGAGGGAGGAGAAATTGAGCTATTAATTACATTAGTATCCAAAGTTACTTCCATAATATGAAAGGGGGTGGGGTGGGTTTATATCAGCAATGATGACAACATCCATAAAAGCGAAATGGTAGTACAATCAAACATTAACATAAATGTATATGTATAAACAAAAAGTATTACATAGTTGCTACTCTTGCATAATCTAAACAATACTAGCATGCATGAATTAATGGAGCACAGACGGACAAATTATAGAAAAGCTTCGTTTAGACAAACGTTTAAACAGTATATAGCCCCTCCCCCTTCCCCTGATGTATGATATATAATGTCTACCTATGAGAATTTTTTAAAAGCGAAGTTTTTCTATGATTAGAGTCGGTCCGTCCGTCACAAACAGCTTTTTTAGTTAATTTAGGCATGTTAGAATTGTCCTATCAATTTCAAACTTCAATTCTTTGGACAACAAAGTATAATGTTTCAAGCAAAGCAACTCTATAATCAACTTCTAAAAATGTAAGTATGTCCAAAACATTATCCTGTATCAAGCAGTTTTTCAACAAATTTACACTTTTGCTTCAACTTGTATATTGTGATTATTCAGTTCTGACACTATACAAGTGTTAATGTTCGTTTGTCCTACAGTTTCAGTGCTTCGCTTTTATGGATGTTGTCATCCTTGTTATTAAAGTATTAGTATTGGGTTATTTATGGCCCTCCCTCAAAACTTTTATTAATAAATGATGGAATAATGAATAACCCCCCCCCCCCCTAATCCTATAACTCTTCTATGTATGTGCGTGCTCAATTTTTAACCTCATCTCCTGTACTCCCCTCCTAATGAATTATCGAACTAACCAATAAGGGAGTTCACTGTTAGCAATTTAAATAGACCACTATTTCTCCCTTGTCATAATATCCACGTATATATCCTTTTCTACAATAGGCAAATGTATGTGTGATTGTCCAATAAGATCTCATAATTGTCTAGACCCTGCAATAAATGTGTTGTTATATTATAAAAAAGTTAATATGTCAATATTACCTTTAAATTCTTTTAAAACAGCCTAAATCAAAAGTGCGACCAACGGAAATCAGTTGGTTTAAGAGAACACCAACAATGTTCAAGAAAAAGGATAAAAATCTAGAATCCAAATGGATAAGTCAATGGCCGATAAATTGATTTACATCATCATGATATACAAAATTTCCCCTACATTTGGACACTAAATTAAATGAATCAACCAATCAAAATTAAATAAAAGTCCCCAAGGTTGTAAAGCAAACCAATAGGAAAACGTTATTTTGAGACTTTGGTGACTAGTTTAATAAGCAGCCCAATGTCCCCTTCCTCCCTGATAAAACTATAGTTTGGGGATATAGAGACTATGGACGAGTTACTAATACTTTTACTAGAAAAAAAGGAAGTGGTTAGATTCATAGACAGAGGGGACAATTGGCTGTTTATTATTCTAGTCCCCAAAGTTTTATAATAACGTTTTCTCAATCGTTGGCCTTACAACCTTGTCGTGTGTCCAAACGTTTCAAGCACTAATTGTGTTCTACAGAAGGGGTAATTTTGTGTATCATCATTGTCTTATCCCTTTAGATACCTGGGTTGGATTTAAGCTAAAGTAAAGGAAATAATAAAATCAAAGGGGTCAGTAAATCAGTGAGGGGGGGGGGGTGGAGGGGTTGTATAAAATGGGCGGAGCAATTCTTTTCTTTATTTTGTATCCTAACCATGGTTCCTAAGGGATAAGACAATGGTTAAAAAATTTATGTACATTCTCCAATCAAGATAAACAATATTAACATCAATTAAAAAATAAAAGAACGTTTTTTCAATCACTGAACACTATTATTATTTACAGTCCAATGTCCCCTCCCTCCCTGATTCATGGTTCGATATGGATAAACTTTAATTACTATCATGTACTTGGTGAACATTCCCTTCCACATTTTAATTACATTTTAAATCATCAAAGCCGCTTATTACATGCATATTATGGCAGGAGGAAAATAGTCGTCAATTTAGGTTGCTTTAATGGACATAATTTAACTGTTAGTTCGTTTACCTAGTAGAAGGGGATTGGACAGGTTAAAGGGGCTGGATAGGGGTATCGTTATATTAGCCAGCTACAAGTTTCACTTCATCAGAGTACAGGATAATCTTGCGTAAGATCTAAGTAATAATAAATCCAAATAGTATAAACTACTTCTTACAAATTTCTCATAATTGAAAAAACAACATGTCTTGAATCAATTTGTTATTTTGTCTTTTTGCGAATATAAAACAGTAAGTGAACGTGATTATATACAGAAGTGAATGCACACTCAATACTATAACATTTCAAATCAAGTCTAAAATTTAAGAACCCCAACACTAAGAAAATAGGCAAAAATCAGTGTTATTATTCTATAAAGGCATAAAATATTTTAATATGTATGGATGTTGTCATTCTTGTTTTAAAATTTTTATTCAGAGATAAGACAATGGACGATAGATTAATGTATATATTACTGTCAGTAATTTTGTAATATTAATGGATTCAATTGTATATAAACTTCGCTTCGCTTTTATGGATGTTGTCATTCTTGTTTTAAAACTTTTATTCAGAGATAAGACAATGGACAATAGACTGATGTATATATTACTGTCAGTAATATTTTAATATGTATGGATTCAATTGTATGTAAAATTCGCTTCGCTTTTATGGATGTTTTCATTCTTGTTTTAAAACTTTTATTCAAGAGATAAGACAATGAACGATAAATTGATGTATATACCCAATGATCTATTAGTTCACTCATCTAAAAGATAAACAGGCAGTGAGAGTTTTAGATTAAAAAGGTAAAAATGATAAAGTCCAGATTTGGTGATTATTTTTCAAAATATATATAAATTTGGCGTTTTACCTCAAAGTCATAAAAAATCTGTGAGGTTGTAAAATTTCCCCCTTCCCCCCACATAACGAAAAATGGCCAACCCAAGAAATTCATAAATTTGTTTATTATTTTATTACCTTTACTGACCACAAAAATGAATATTTTTATTCCAATATTAATATTGAAAATATAAACCCTTCCTCTCTGAACAAAATTATAAATTTAGGTGTTAATTAATACTTCCTTTGTGAACGAAAAATTTAATATTTAAACCCATTAAATATATTGATATTTGAGTCCAAATATGGACTGACCACAAAATTTTTCAATTTTTTAAAATCAAATGCTACCTAGACTATGCCTGCTAAAAATTACAAGAGCACTAAATGGTAGGGGTGCAGTCACTTTCATATAAAAACTCATGAATGTCTTATTTTGATCAACAGATAATGAAGATTTTTATTGGTAAGTGTTTTATTTTAACAAAAACATTTTTACAATTACCGAACCAAAATAACTTAAGAAAAGCCAATTAGAATTTTGATAACATGTATGGCAACATTCCATTAAGGTGAAGCTCTTTGTATAATCAGATAGTAAGGCAAAAGAACATTAAACATTTTGAAATAAAACTAAGATAATTGGAGGTAGTTTTTATATCTACCGCTTCCGGGCCTCCAAATTTTGGCAGGGCCTTATCCCTGCAAGGCTACCCTGTACCTAAGGTAACCTAACCTAACTTGATCTAAAGATAAACACCAACAAACAAAAGAAAATTCAAAATAAGAGGGGAATGATCTCTGTGTTCAACCGGGCACTTTAAGGGAAACTGCTAAATTCTTAATAACTTTTTTTAGGACTGACCCTCATGATGGTAGACATACCTGTACCTCTTCAAGGTATTATTTTTTTATGTTTATATAAAAGTAACAGGATCTCTGTGTGTGTACCAAAGGATCTCGCTGACCACTGAACCAAAATTGTTCTTCATTACTATGTGGCTTCTTATTGTAGATCCTAGGAAGGTTTATAACTACTTTGTTTGGAGGGTATCTCCATCCTCCCAATATAAAATTAACCCCAAAAACAAATATATTTTTACTTTAAAAAAACTCAAATCGAAAATGACAGGGAGCGGTTGAATTTTCTCCCTCCCACCTTTAGGAAACCTAGTGGGTTTTAGGGGCGTAGCCGCTAGTTTATATAAAAGTAACAGGATGTCTCTGTGTGAGTGTGTACCTCCTATTATCCTACTATATAAAGTAGTAAGTTTTTTTCTGTAGCTTAAGATCTCAATAACTACTGAACCGTTTGTGTTCTTTATTTAAGGAAAGCTTTACATAGACCCTGTTGTGGGTTTAGGTAATTTTATTTGTATTTATAAGTCTTTTGGTGGTATTAAGCTTTTTTTAGCCACTTCATGCGTCTCCGATTCCAAATGCTAGGGGTATAGCTGTTCTTCATTTTAGAGTATCTTCATATAACTCTATCAGGGATTATCAATATCCAGTAACTTTCTTTGTCTGTCGATCCGTCGGTTATGCAACAAAATACATATTTTAAAAAAAGAAAGTTTCTATGATTATAACTTTTTTTCTCTCCGTAATAAATATTTGATCTAAAATTAAGTTTTTTTTGTTTGCAAATCCATGATTTTTGTGTACTTTGCTGCTTGTCATTCAAGTTCAAATAGAATTGTAAAGTACAATATGTTTCTAATATGATATCGATAAAATGTTACACCAGATTTTCATGTACTCTGATAAATTGATGCTCGCAGCTGGCTAAAATAACGATACATCCCGGCCTCTTTATTCCATCCCCTGGATGAACGAACTTACCAATAAATGAGGTCAATATTATTATTAGAAATCTAAATAGACAAAAAAATTACCTGTAAATATATCCACATATATCCTATATCCATTTCAATAGATTAATGTTATTTACAATATAATCTATTTCGTAACAACTGAACATTAGGGAGGGAGGGGACAATGGGCTGTTAATTACACAAGTCCCCAAAGTTTTATAATAATGCTTTCTTTTTCGTTGGTCTTTGGAGACTTTCAGTGAATTTTGATTAGTTCTTTCATTAAGTCAAGTGTATGAACACTTTAACCACTAATTGTTATCTACAAAAGGGGGGATCTTGTATATCATTATTGGGGAGATGTACATAAATTTATCGGCCACTGTTTATCCCTTTAGATCCCTGACTGTACACTAACATACTGGTAGAAATATTAACCAATTTCTTTTTGCAATAACATTTTTTTACACACCAGAAAAAAAATACTTTTATTTCCTGTATATGTTTCAGGGATCTTAAGTGATAAGACAATGGACGATAAAAGATGATAAACAAAATTACCCCTTCTGTAAATTAAAATTATTTGTTGAAAAATTGTGTAAACAACTAGTTTGGAAGCAATAATCAAAATTTAGTACTCGAAGTTTTTGAGTTAAAAAATAAGATAATGTGATTATAAGACTTTGGGTACCAGAGAAATTAACAGCCAAATGTCCCATTCTTTCCTCCCATAAAATTATACAAAGAAAACCTCTCCAGGACCCAAATAAAGTTTTACTGTAAAAAATAGTCATTTCGGTCCAGTGGTTTGTCCAGTTTTGCTTAAAGTTTTAAAATTATTACCTAGATTTCTAAAGATAAGGGCTAATGGATTATCTATAATACAAAGTAGAACGATGTCTGTCCGTCTGTCATTCATTGTCATGTCTGTCGGTAATTGCTAAACCGATTGGGCTCTTCCCTTCAGGGAAAAAATACTGGTCATGCGGTATTTTTAAAGCTATTTTCTTGGCAGAAGAAAAATACCCCCCCCCCCCAATTTTCTTTTAATTTTTTTCTTTTTTTTAGTTTTTAAAAGATATGCTTGTTCTTTTGTTTTAAATAATATGTTCCTTGTTTTTCATTGACATAATTTGCAAGAAAATTACAAAAGAAATAAGTACACACGCAAAAAAAAGAAAAAAAATAGTATCACGCACCTTAAAACCTTTCACGTAACAAATTAGGATGTTCAAACAGAAATGATAAAACAGTAAAAAGAAGTAGGCGTATAAAAAACTGCCTTAAGCACACTGCAATGCATCATAATGTTAGGTGTGTTGAAAATTAGTAGAATAGCTAGTAGAAGCTGAGAAAATCCTAATAGCAGCACGGACTGAGGGATTGAATAGTGAATAGAGTGGCTTATCTACTAAAACCACTTATTTGAAAAAAATAAAAGTTTAGCAATATTTTTGGCCAAAATGGGTAACTTGACAAAGTGTATACAAAATCAGCCATGTGACGTCATAAAAATGAGGGATTATCCATCTTTTTATTAGGGGTTTTCTTTCCCACTTCTCTCATCTTCCTCATTTTGAGACACTTTGACCAGTTAATCATAAGGATAAAATCTAGAATTCTACAATGACAAAATAGTAAGTTTAAAAAATCACTAGGAAAGTTGCAAAATAGAGATAGTATTCTACTTTTGAATTTAGCTATTTTAATTTTAAAAACTAACTACATTGAAGAAACATAAACAAATGACATTTTCTCGGGAGAATTTATTTTTAGTAAATTAGTTCTATCCTAGCAAATCAAAGAGAAAGGGATGGAACTTTAAATAACAATGGCACCCAAAATCACTATGTCATCTAATTCATAACTCTGGGTACAACAAATTAGACAATGTATTTGTAAGTCCAATGTCCCCTTCCCTCCCTAACGTTAAGAAATTAATATCTTGTCTTTTCTTCAAGATTGCATGCGTAATTAACGGTGCAAAAATGTTTCATAATGACATTTGATCAAAATGCATTTCAAATTAAATTTTTTTAGTTTTAATGTTTAAGGTTAAAATATAATCAATGTTGGCTATTTAAAAGTCTGTCTATTGGTTGCACAGCTAATATTTAATTGATATTTCGTTTGCCTGGTATATTTAAATAAATTTAGATATAAAGGAATTTTTCTTGTGATTTCGCACCTTGACTTTTGGGGAGAGCTCGGCAACCGCGTTTAAGCCTCATTTATATTGCAATATTATGAATTTAAAATTCAGCTGGATTTCTAAACATTATCCTCAATAGACAATCCATATTTTCGAAATTCATTTTTTTTGCATGCAAGCCGGTCTAAATTTGAGGCTTATGCGCGGCTGAGGTGTCGTTGCCAAGATTTACTTTTTGGGGCTGTTCCTATTTTGGAGTATGAAGTGAACCTTCTTGCTCTTGTAAGTTATTTAATAAGCAAAAAGAAAAAGTTTTGTGTATTTGGGTTTCCAAACATCGTATTGGACATACAGTTTCCTGTAACTCAGATGATAATGGATTCGATGAAAAAAGACAACTAATTGATTAAGAAAGAAAAGGGATATTAACAATTTAAATTTGGACAAGTTCAATTCCTAGAAAGACAAATCAGGCAGAGATTTAAAGGGATAAGAAAATGGGCGATAAATTGATGTATATCCCCGTTGATGATACACAAAATTACCCCTTTTGTAGATTAAAATTAATGGTTAAAGCGTGTGGACACTCAACTTAATGAATAAACCAATTAATCCAAATTCACAAAGTCACCAAAGTTGTTAGCCAACAAATGAGAAAACGTTATAATAAATCCTTGGGGACTAGTGTAATCAGCAGCCTATTGTCTTCTCCATCCTTACAAATCAAGCAATCTAGTTTACATTAAGTGTTGTGACCATATGAAGTCTTGTTTATTAACCATTGTAATATTTTAAAAACAAATTCAAAATAGCAAGAGAAATAAAACTAGTAAGCTTGTTTTTATAAAAATAGTGTTATAGCCGTGTAATGTCTTGTTTATAAAGTAGTATCAAATTATTAGAATAATTAACAGGGGGATCCAGGTAGTTGTCTGGTTATACATCTATACTATAAACTTATTACTATATTTTAGAAATAAGTTCCATTGTAGCAAGAGGGACAAATCAAGTCAACTAGTTTACATCAAAAAGGTAGGAACTGTTTATTAATAGCAGGGCTCTGCAGCCCAGGGATCTAAGGGGATAAGGCTGATAAATTGATGTACATTCCATAATGATGATCCACAAAATTATCCCTTCTGTAGATTAAAATTAGCGGTTGAAACGTTTTAATACTAAATTCAATGAACCAACCAATCAAAATTTATTACAGTCCGCAAAGTTGCTGAGCTAACAAATAAGAAAACGTTTTAATAAAACTTTGGGGTCCAGTGTAAAAAAAAAATATTCCCTCCCTTCTAGACATTTGTGAGATCTTTCTGAAGACACAGATAAACAAACATCCTGTTACTATATAACATAGATAAAAATAAGCCTTTATATAATTTTACAAAAGATAAAAATTTATTTGCATTTACAGTAAGTTACAAAAACATATATCATTAGTCGACAGCTGAATTTGGTAGATTTGTGGAAGGAAAATTAATTTGTTGAGTTGATTGATTGATTGCTGGAGGATTAAAGTCGTCTTTGAATATTTATCTGCCGCCGAGAGTGAAGCTCTTCTTGGTTAGTCCAGGCCACAGATGCTCCTACAAAAATCATCAATTTAGGTTGCTAAAATAAACCTCATTTATCGGTCAGTTTGTTCACCATAAGGAGAGTAGAGGATTTGGAGTTATCGTAAATTTAGCCAGCTACGAGTATTGCTTTATTAAGGTACAGAAAAATCTAGTGCTAGATATAAGACAATGGATGATAAATTAGTACACATCCCTATTGATGATAAATAAAATTAGCAGTTTTTTAGTCTCAATTAGTGGTTAAAAAGTATGGACTCTGCTAGTATGGAACCAACCAATCAACGTACAATACCAGTTTTATTTTCATTCCAATATCCTCTTCTTTTTATTAATATTTATGTTTAAAAGGTAAGGTATAAAGTTTTTTATTTTAATTTCCAAGGTCTCAAATTTATAATATATGATTTCATTTAAAATCAAAATAATGCATAAAATAAATATATTTTAAAAGTGTTACTTTTGCTTGTAAAGTAAATATGTGAGTATCTTAGGAACATACATCACATGCAAAGTATCGAGTTCTAGCAAAATTATCATTGTAGAACAAAAGTTAGGTAATATAAAGATATTTTGACACATATTAGAAACTTGTAAAGAAACTATGTAGCTATTTTAGAAACTTATGCCAGGAGCAAAGTAGGGGGTTCTTGCAATGTCACCATTGTAGAACCAAAGTTATGTATAAACATAACATATCTCAAAATGGATTACTTGGGCTTATAAAGTAACTATGTGAGTGATTACTTGGGCTTGTAAAGTAACTATGCAAATATATTATAAACTTACGTCAAGAGCAAAGTAGGGGGTTTATACTGATTACTTGGGCTTATAAAGAAACTAAGAGAGTATCTTAAAATTGATTACTTGTGATCGTAAAGAAACTGAGCGAGTACTTACATCAAGAGCGAAGTAGGGGGTTCTGGCGACATCACCATTGTAGAACCATGGGTTCTGGACGGCGTTGAAGGGAAGGGCAGTAGCTACGGCCAACACAACGGCTGCCACCAACAGAAAGATCTAAAATAACCATGAATTATTTTTTATGATGAAGCAAATGGATCTTCTTGTATATGTCCGTCTGTACAGAAGGATCTCGATAATCTTAAAAATATGAACAAAATATTTCTCCTTGTAAGATAAGTATTTGTAAGAATATTAAATTATTGGATATTTCATTTCAATAATCAGAAAAAAACAAGGATGACAAAAAAAATAGTAAAAAGATGTTATTAGCTGATATTTAGTTGTCCTATAAAAGAAAGGGAAAAATAGAGAATATCTGATAATTCATAAAGAATCACAAAACCTTCAGAGAAAACTTACAGCAAAAGCATTACTAACGACAAAGTAACTTATATACAGAATTCGCATTGGTAATAGGAATCTTTACAAAAAAAAATTAGCTTTTTTGGGTAGAATCTTAAGTTTCATTAGTCTTTAAAAAATAAAATATCGTCCTTTTCTTAAAAGTGATCAGCAAGCTTATAATTAATTGGAAGTAAGTTGGGGGGGGGGGGGGGGGGTAGTTAATTTTTCAATGCCTAATCTCTGTATTGAATTAACAAACAATTAAACTACTTTTAGTCTATTTTAAAATAAGAGGAAGGATTTCTATGCCCATCTAGCCTCTTTGAGGGAAAGCTCCAAAATATAAAACTCTTATTGAATTATTATGCTTACCAAAGTTCTATCCATTCTGAGAGTTTGCACTTTACTGCTGATCATTCCATACTTTTCAACCATTTTTATATCAAAATTTTAGGCCTAGGGGGGGGGGGGTTAAATCTCCCCCCCCCCTCCATATGCTATACTTTCGTATGTTACTAAGCCGGCAGTGTTCATAATTTGAAAAGGGGGCCCTTTTTCAGATTCATTCAAATCTCTCCCGTACTTTTTTTCTCATTTTCCGTGCCCCGCCCTAAAATGCTCCTGTTTTGGATTGGTTCAAAAAATTCTTTCATCTACTGTTACACATTAGAATTTGATATCATATAGCCTTAGAATGAGATGTTTTGTTGTAAATTACATGGTTTTTGGGATGGTTTCTCCGTCGTTTTTTCCATCTCCTCTCCCCCCCCCCTTACTGCGCTACGACGCTTATTTTTCAATGTGTTAGTTTGCTTTCTAAAACTTCTTCTGGTTGATATACAGGGATCTAAAGGGATAAGACAATGGCTTATAAATATATATACATATCCAGTGATTTTACACAAATATTACACCTTTTGTTGATTTCAAATAGTGGTTGAAACGTCAGGGCACTCAGCTTAATGTCAGTTTAACTGTTATTTCCTGTTTTCTTTCGTTCTCTTCTCTTTCTTTTCTCTTTATTATTTTATCTTTTTTACACTTAATAATATTATAAATGTAAATTATTTTTATAAAATATTATGCAACATAAAATTAAAGTGGTGTCTGTCAGAACGAAAAGTCTATAACCATATTATTACATATCAAATCACAATAGCCTATAACAGCATAAATTTGATCTTCTTAGTTATTTAAACTGATTATAGACGTCCAAGGGTGGGATTAAAGGGGTGTTTGGAACCTTTATTTTTTAACCCTATCCAAATGAAAAGCTTGAGCGGCCCACGAAATCAATATGAAATAGGCATAAAGATGTAATTTATAATTTTCAAATTGCATTTGCCAATACTACTGATGTATAGCAACAATAAGTCTACATATAATATCTCAGAAATGGCTCGAAATGATAGTCAAAAAAAGCTATTAGACTGGAATATTGATAAATTTATTCCATTTTTTTTATATTTTTAACCCATAGTGATTCAAAGGTTTCCTAGTAGTAACCGCGCCTTTTACACACGAGCTGTGCATGGTAAGGTGTTTCAAAAATGTTACAAAGTATTTTTATTGAAAAATGTATAATAGCATAATAGTTATGTATCACATTGTATAATATACAGATGTTTAACTTAAAACTAGTATTAATTTTATGATTATTTTAACATTCGTGGAAATTTGTCTTTAATACGATGCTACACATGTTTTTGTCAGTATAACTGAGAACCGGTTATAATCCATCGGAAATTAATCGGTTTCAAAGTCATATTGGAAATTAAATTAACATTTTGACAAACTATTATAGATATATAGATTAGTTCTACTAAAAATATAACTGAATATGTTGTTTTATAAAAACAACTTCAGAATAAACATAAAAATGTCCAACTGTTCTTTAGTTTCTCTATGGTAGAGGCTTCAGGAATATCAGAGATTTATAAAAACAAAAAAGGATAATATCGTTCTAAATTAACACAAATAGAAATTATAATTTATAAAAACAAAACAAGAATGAAATAGTTCAAAATTATCACAAATAGAAATTATAATTTTTAATAACAAAACAAGTTCAAAATATAGTTCAAAAGTAACACAGATAGATTTATAATTACTTGGATGTAACACCAGATTTTCATGAAATTTAATGAAGTGATACTCCAAGCTGGATAAAATAGTCACTCCCATTTACCCTATATCCTCCCCTCATACTTGATAAACGAACTGAACAATAAATAAGGTCCATATTAGCCAGTGGCGTGCGAAGCACTTTGTCTAGGGGGGGGCATTTTTAAGATTTTATAAAATTTTGCCCCCCCCTAAATCAAAGTGCCCCGGGGGGGCACTTTGCTTTAGGGGGGGGCATTTTTATTATATATACTAATTTTAAATAAGGGCTTTTTAAGGGGTGGGATTATTTGATTATGGGCCTTCTAGTCCTTATCCCTTATTCCCCATCCCTATTTCCCATTTATATCCCCCATCTCTCCCCCCCCCATCTTTTCTCCCCCATCCCTTTTCCCCACCCTGCAATGACCGAAGGGAAAGGAGCTAGAAAGCATCTTCAAAAAAAAAGTACAGAAGATAATTCAACCTTCCCCCCCCCCCCCCCCCCCTACCACAAAACATTTTTTATGGGTGGAAGGGGATGTTATAAAATCTCAGCAGGAAGGATGAATAACCCCATTAAAAAAAATTGGGGGGGGGGGGAGATAAAAACACTCATTTTGGAAATAATTTACCAAAAATTAACCTAATGTGTAAAAGTGATTTTAAATATTTCTTTATTGTATGACAACAAGGATGACAACATCTTTAAGTCGCAAAGCACAAAAATCTTAATAAGAAAACAGACAAGTAGATTTAAAGAGCATCTGTTGAAATAAATATATATTTTAGGTAGAAAAAGTCACAAATCCTTTTTCCTGTATGTTGTGTGATGACAGTCAAAGTAAATTACATACTAAATGCTCGAAACAGCGAGAAATTTTATTTTTTTAAATATTATAATCCACAAAAAAATTTATCATTCCATAAAAACCAAAGATATAAAGAACTATGTAAAAAAATAAAAAAAATTACTTGTCCTTTCATTAACAGATATAAAAATCTCTTAGAAATATAGAAAACTTTGGGGTATAGTCTCTTTTGTGGCAACGCCTCTTAAGGGGCATTTCGTCGTATTTTCATAATAGCTATTAATAAGTTATTCTAGGTTAAGTTAGGTCAGGTAATTTCCCCGCAGAGTACAAAAATAGCCAAAAATGTCCTGAAAAGCAGTCCAACCTCCATGAATTTTAAATAGTTAATTATACTCCATA
This sequence comes from Acartia tonsa, assembly GCF_053477335.1. Taxonomy (NCBI): domain Eukaryota; kingdom Metazoa; phylum Arthropoda; class Copepoda; order Calanoida; family Acartiidae; genus Acartia; species Acartia tonsa. The sequence continues at coordinate 1,076,305 of NC_137271.1, read as the reverse complement.
ATGATGGGAATGTTAACATTAAGTTTTAGCCTTCTATTTTTAATTGCAGTTGAAAAAATCACATTTCCCCCTTAGCATTACGTACTGACAGCCATAGTGAATTATAGAGAAGCTAAAAAGTTATATCAACATATCCTACCCTCTTTAAATGGCACTTTAAAACTCTGTTAATTTTTGATTAAGTGGTGTTTCCAAGGATTTATAAGGGCAGTGCATGAAGCGCACCTAAAAATATTTACTACCCCTTTGAACTAAAATCAATTAAAGACAACAAGAGTGGCGTATTTTATCAAGTTAGGAATATAGAATGTAGTTAGTTTTAAGGGTTTTTAATGAAAATTGCCATAAAAAAACATGTTTTTTTTTTAAGGGTATGTACTATGTACACAAAAAATGACAAACTTATCCTGTAAATAATATGACATCATATATAGTTATTAATTTAGACAGACATACAATGTTGAGAAAAAGGCTTAGATAAATATCAACGCTGTTTCTTTTTTATATAAAATAACTTTTTGATTAAATATTTGTTGTTTACACATGTTTTTATAGAAATAAAAACAAAATATACAATGTGATAAAAAGCAGAAACCATTTGGAAGGGCGGGAAGCGCAAATTTTTTTCTTCAAATATGCAGGGAGGGAGGGTTTTTTGGGCTATTTATTACACTAGTCCCCAATATTTCATATAAAATTTTCTTATTCGTTGGCTCAACAACTTTGGGGACTTTAATGGAATTTTGATTGGTTGGTTAATTAAGTCGAGTTTCCATACATTTAATCCACTAACTGTAATCTATATAAGGGGTAATTTTGTGTATCATCATTGGGGATGTACAAAATTTCTTTGGTAAAAAGTTTATATTATACAAAATAAAATACTTCCTATTACCTGGTTTGTTATGTTCAGTGAAAAAAGATTATAACCTAATTTCTACACTAATTAAAAAATTTGGTAAGGTTAAATGAATAGTAACTGTCTGTTTGGCGCGAAGCGCAAAATTTTTTTTTTTTATCTTTTTTTGGAAACTGGGATAGTTTTGCTTTTTGTAGGGTAGGGGGCAAAAAGGGGCATTTTTGTTGACCAGGGGGGGGCAAAATGGGGCATTTTTCAACATTTAGGGGGGGAAGGGGGGGCGGTGGCTAGGGGGGGGCAGGGGGGGGCGTTTTGGTCGCTAGGGGGGGGCGATTGCCCCAAATGCCCCCTTCGGTTCGCACGCCACTGATATTAGCAACCTAAATTGACAACTAATTTTCCCTTTAATATATCCAGTTATAACCCTTTGTTTAAAATTTTGGTTTTGGAAAAACATCTTTAGAATAAACATAAAAATGTCCAACTGTTCTTTAGTTTCTCCATGGTAGAAAAACTTCAGGAATATTAGAGATTTATAATTTAACAAAAAAGGATGAAATAGTTCAAAATTAACACAAATAGAAATTTATAATAACAAAACAAGTTCAAAATATAGTTCAAAAGTAACACAGATAGATTTATAATTATTTGGATGTTACCCCAGATTTTCATGAACTTTAATGAAGTGATACTCCAAGCTGGCTAAAATAGGTTACTCCCATTTACCCCCTATCCTCCTCTCATACTTGACAAACCAACTTTAAAATAAACATAAAAATGTCCAGCTGTACTTAGGTTTCTTTATGGTAGACACTTAAGGAATGTTTGAGATTTATAATCCCTCAAAATTCCTTCTTAAACACAATACCACCCAGCTAATATTAAAACTTGAAAACACCATAGGGAGAGGCTAAAAGCTAAGACAATAACATAATACTATGTATTAGATGAGGGATAAAAGAGGTATAGATTAATCCTAAGAAAATTATTTTTTTATATTCCACATCCTTCAAATTCTTGAGAAAAAAAATTTACCTCCTGGATTTTTCCGCCTTTCTTTGTCTGCTGTGATTATTACATTTTTTATGTTTATACATATCAGGGAGGGAGGGGACATTTGACTATAAATTATAATTATAATTTTATGCATTTCCTACCAAGTAGTGAAGATCCTTTATAATTTCCTTATGTCGGTCTATTTAAATGATTATAAAATCAAAGGATATTTCCCTACCTTTTCCTTATGCCATATGTTTAACCATTTCCTTTTTTACTATTTAGAATCCTATCTCTTCTTTTGCATTACACTTTTGATGTTCTTAAAAAAATTATAGACTTGTAGTTTTAAGAATTTCCTATTTTTAAGCAAAGCTACTCTATTTTGATTTCAATCTTTATGTATGTTAATTACGGTTAGCTTTTAAAGTTTATAAGCTTTTTTACGTATGGGTTATTTAATCGGAAGACAGTAATGTTCAGTTTGGCTACAAAACCGATTAATATCTGCTGGATTAGAAATGGTTCTCATCCATACTAGAAAATCATGTATAGCATCGTATTACAGACAATTATCCACAAATATTAAAAAGAAAATCATAGAATTTATACCCCTTTTGCTAGTCTGAGCCTTCGGCACCTTTTTTTATGTTAATATCCGCGGAAAGCTGTCTATAATACGATGCGATAATCGACTATCATCATTTCTTTGGCAATGATTATTTAAAAATGTAAAAATTCAATGTTATTAATGATTGATGAAATGACCAAAATCGAATATACAAAAATATTAAAATTAATATATGGAAACTTTACTGAATTGTAAAACATTTTTAGTAGAACAATTCAGGGATCAAAAGGAATAAGGCGATGGCCAATAAATTTATTTACATCCCCTAGAATATAATAAAATTATCCCTTCTATAGAATACAATTAATGGTTGAAACGTTTAGACACCTAACATAATGAACCAATCAAACTCAAATTAAAGCCCCAACAGTTGTTGGGCCAACGAATAAGATAACATCATTATAAACTTTGGGGACTAGTGTAATAAACAGTCGCCTCTCTGAAATAAACAGTAAATATATGAGTAAAAATTATGTGTGTTTATCAAATAGGAAAAAAATCTCCAGATCACAAATATTACGTAATATCAAAGAAGCTAAATTTATATCCCATTGGCAACATAAACAAGAATGACAATATTCAAAATATATCCCAAAATTTAAATAGCTAAGCAATTTTAATAGTTTTATAAGTTTAGTCTGTCCGTTTGTCTAAATCACTGCCTGACCATTGAACCGATTAGGTTATGCTTTTTAGGGAATATACCTACTGGTTCCGTAATGGCTTTAAGGTATTTTTCGGTGGGATGGGGAGAGGGGGCATCCTTGTATTTTCTTTTGTAGCTTTAATGTAGTTAACTTGATATAATTAGTTTTTTTATAAAGCTAAAATATCTTTAGTTTGCAACTTTAGTTATGTTTCCATCTTTTAAGTTGATAAATGCAGGATAAATGGATGTAGAATAATATTATGACAAGGAAAAATTTTTCGTCAATTTAGCTTGCTAATGTAAAACTCGTTTATTTGTCAGTTTGTTTATCCAGTAGGAGGGGAGGGGATGGGGTGGAAGGATGAGGGGAATTTTTTTTCTTCACTTTATTTGAGAACATAAAAATCTAGTGTAATATTCAAGTAAAAATATATCCATTTTATAATTGAATAATAGAAAAGCTTCGCTTCATATAAAGCATAAAAAAGTGACGTAGCTTGTAATTTTAGCCAGAACTTAAACAAGATCGATTGTTTTCAATGCAATGACAGTCAATCTTTAAGAGGGACAGACTGATCATTATAAAAAGCAGGATAGGACAATTGGCGATTAATAAATGTAACACCTGCTCCGAATTATGTTAACAAAATAGCCACTTTTGTAGTTTGAAATTAATTGACTGGAATTCATAAACAAAATAGCCTTGAACCATAACATGACCTATTACATGAATCATAGAGTAGCTTCGCTACCAAAGAATTAGTTAGTCGGACGGGTGAAACAAGACCAAAATTATTTCTTGTTATAGATTTCGTCATGCTGAGATTTCTGAATAAATTATAGAGATTCAGATTTTACAATTATAATTTCAAAATGAACACTAAATCCCAAGAAATTCTTATAATAAAGTAACAGGATGTGTGTTTGTCTATCTGTTTGTACCGAAGGATCTCACTAATCGCTAAACCGATCGGGTTCTCCTAAACAGGGTAACTTTTCATAGGTCCCTGGAAGGTTTATACTTATTTTGGGGGAGGGTACTAGCACTTTCCCAAGAGAAATCACAAAAAAAAACATTTAAAGTGCAACTAGAGGCCTCTAGGGGCGTAGCCGTAAGTACTTTGATAAATTTACATCTGTATTTGTTTTAAAGCCAACTGAAATAGTTTCTTTTTCTATCGTTACTCCATTAATTAATTAATTACATTTTTGCATTACAAGCTAGTTTTTATAATCAATAAAATAAAAACATTAGTTGATACTAGTATTATATCACCTATTCATACTTAACAAGGATGACAACTTATAAAGATAGCGAAGCATATAAAACAGACAAACAAACATCAATGTATCTTTAATATCAGACGGATAATTAAAATTTACTCATAATTATTTTTGTATTACGAGCTTGTTTTCATAATCAATAAGAAGTCATTAGCTAAGTATTATATCACCTATTCACAACTTAAATAAAGAACAAGGACTCATTTGGAAAATAGCTTGAAGTATGTTGGAAATCATGGATGTTATTTATTTATGTTTAAAACTTAGGGTTACACTGGTACTTAAAATCATTTCGTTGGCTTACAAACTTTGATTGAATTTAGATTGATAAGTTCTAAGTAGTATCCAAACTTTTAAACCAATAATTTAACTCATTGTCTTATCCCTTATATTCCTAGAAATTTTATAATATTTTGAACTTAAAACCAATTTAATTTTGTAACATCTTAAAATTAAAAATTGGTTGATTTTCTGTGAAATGACAATGCGCCTACTTTTAATGATTCAAAGATTTTTAATGGGTAATTTAGAGCTGTTCTTTTGCACAGATAAAATAAATCGCATCGAATTATAGTCTGCTTTTAGCAGATATTAAATGAAAAATTATATGATCAAAACCAGGTTTGTTAGATCTGAGGGGTCGAATGCTCATGCTAACAAAACTTTTATTTTATCAATTTTATTTGTTGAAAATTTTCTGTAATACGATGCTATACATGATTTATGTATATGGCTGAGAACTGGTCCTAATCAAACAGATATTAATCGGTATCGAAGCCATACTGGACAATTACAATTTTTTTTAAACGTTTTGTCCTAATGAACAGTCATCATTAACCTTAATTTTTTATTTTTTTTTAAGTTGATAGAAAGATAAGCTAAGAAATGTTGATAATGGACACAACTTTAACACTTTCATTTTAAGATAGAAATTAAATCATGCATTTAAATGCAATTTGCACTTATTTTATAAAGGTCAAGAAAAAGGTAATCTATATTCTTTGAGCATATTTTAGAAACGTATAACTAATATACCTAATTACACCTATAAGAATCAGTATATAGTCATTTTCTTTGACATTTCAAAACTTCAAATCATGAGTTGTTGTGGTATTCGGTGACCCTGAACCATGTTATGTGGCAACCCTGACCTTGGTTCGGAGAAGGGCCGAGGGCCCTCCCCCGAGTACCGGGGAAGGGGTCAGCCTGACCCCTCCCTATGCTTTAAAATTAATGATAGATTTTGACAGCCGTATTATGGCTAAGCTGCATTGTTTGGTTCCCCCACCCCTTCCAGGGATGGGGGATCATTGTTGCCCATTTTGATTAATTTATATGTATTTATATTGATTTTGCTTTAGTATTATTTATTCCAATCTGTGTATTTATTATTTGTTGTATTATAAATTAGTAACCTTTGGACCCTGAATAAAGTAACATCTGAATAGACTTTGTTTGTTATTTAGTGATAGCTAGAGAAGCCCAGCTTCTCTATAATTATACGTGTCCACGTCTGTTCGCACTGCCGTAGTCATTTGAACTTGGGTAACGGCCATTTAACCAAGGCGGTTACCACAACTTGGTGACAGCTGTGTGAGATTACAGCAAAACACAAGTGTAGAGCAGACGCGCAGCTGAGGTTAAGGTACTCCCAGCAGTGAAACTGGCAAAACTGACACAAGCAACCTGAATTACCCACCCTGGATAGCAAGGTCTAACTCTGTATCCGGCAGTTGTGGAAGCGAAACCTAGCGAAAGACCACGGAGAGTGGCGGAACCAGAGCTGCGGAGAGCAGCGAGATCGGACGAAAGACAGCGGAGAGCGGCAAAATTCGATGGAGAACCGCAGAGAGCAACGAAATCTAACGGAGGATTGGGCGCGCAAAGGCTGAAACAGGCCTGCGGACGGGCTGAAACAGGCCAAGAAATTGCAGACGGCTGAAAACAGGCCCACTACTTACTGCGAAAGATAGCGAGATTCGAACCCACGGCGCTGCAGGACGGGACATTCCCTGCCGCCACCACCCGGATTCGGACTTACGGCGCTGCAGGACGGGACATTCCCTGCCGCCGACTGGCTGAAGCAAGCAAAATAGCCGCGAGCTGTGAGCGAAAATACGAGTGTAGTGTACCAAATAGGAGAAAAACTACGTTAACTCCAAGTATCCTGAGAGGCTACAGCGCAGCCACCCATTGAGAAAAACAGATATTGTATCAGATTTTATGGATTGCCTCCCTGGTGTGAAGGCTAAACAATAGATTTATGGGCAGGGTTTGGTAAACAATTGCCGTGAATTTTGATAAGCCAAAAATAGAACCCAGGTGCAAGCTAACAATGCATTGGTAAACACTCGGACCCCCAAACCTGCAGCACGGCAAATACACCCCCTATCCCAACAGAAGGGGAGGGTCCACCCATAAATTGAAGTAAATACAATCGAAGGTGACATCTGATAAGCCAAGGATTAAGGGAGAAGCCCACCTACCTTATAACCCAGTCACCTCAAGCCCGCGGCACCCCCCTCCCCACCTGGGGAAGGGCGTCCTTACCCCGTCCCCTCACGCGTTCCCCCTTCTCCCCGCACTCGGATAAGTCCGTCTACCGTGCAGAGACAGAGACCGGGAGAACGGAGCACATTTCACGGGTTGCGCAGCAAAGCTCGGAACGCAACGAAAATCTGACGGACAAAGGAGATAAAGCGGACCAATGAGAGAGCAGATTGAGGGATAGATGCGCGTTTCACCTGTGTGCGCACTCTGACGGCGCGTAGGCGCATTGTAAGAAAGGGGATTTCACACACACACAGGAGGGGAGCTACTCTATAGCATACAAAAGATATATTTTTAGAAAAAAAACTTGCAAAGCTCCTCCCCCCTATCTACAGTGTGATAAGGAAAACTAAATCAGTTCCTGACAGCAGTTCAGACCCTCAACAACTCTCTAGACCTACCAGCCTACCCTAAAGCTGAGAAGCTAGTGAAAAGTACCATAGTGTACACCTATTTTGTACATTTGTAGTTCAAACTACCAACCAAGTGATAAACGGTAGCGGTTGCTAGAATAGTGACCATAAGTGTAAGCAGCCTATAGTGTTGGCTTAGAATTAGTGACCCGACGCTGAACCTTTGACCCGATGGAGCAACAACAAGCGCTAGGAGGTGACCAGCTTCAAGGATGGCTCCAGGACGATCCCCAGCCGGCTCCAGCCGAGTACCGCAAGCTGATGTTGAGTAACCTGCCGGAGTACCGAGGACCGCCCAAGCAGTCCTGGAACTCCCACATCCGGAGGCTGGAAATGTCATGGGCGGCTTACCGCGTACCCGACCATGACACGCTGAACCGCCGCAACACCCTCTTACTATCCCTGGCGGGGCAGGCGGCGGAGATGGCCTCCCACTTGTTTGGGGAGGCAGGCCAAGCCTTGACCTACGAACAAGTCAAGGCCGAGTGTGAAATGTTGTTTCGTCCAGCCTATGAGTCCCAGACCCTGAAGCAAGCCTTCAGGGACTATAGGCAACACTCGACGGAGCCCATCCAGGCCTATATCTCCACAAAGTGCGCCCTGTACAGGGAGGCCTACAGCCACGAAGATCTGGAGTTGCTCATTGATGAGCTTAACCGTGGCATCCGCAACGCCAACGTGAAACGTGAAATGATGGGACATGAGATCGCCTCGGTACCTGAGTACACGAGGCGAGCCATGTTCACCGTGACCATGATCACCAAGCAGCTGAAGGAGGGTGTGGGCCTGGTGGACGCCAACGACGGACTCACGGGATCGGCCAGCGTCCACTTGCCCCAGTATGATGATTCGGAGCCAATGGAGATTGGCGCCTTGGCTCCGGGTCTCCACCAGATGGGGAAGGTTGCACCAGACGACGCCTCCAAGATTCCAGGCCGCTGCTACCGCTGCCATGGTAAGGGCCACCGAGTCAGAGACTGTCCTACGCCTATGGAGGTCAGCCTAGAAGAGCGACGCACCCAGTCCCACCGTGACCGGCCTGCCAGATGTGAAGGTTGCCACTACGCAGGCCATACAGCAGCCGAGTGCAAGGCTGACTGGGACCAGGTAGCCGGGAGGAGACGCGTAGCCGGCAAGGGCGCTAACTCGGGAAAGCCCAGCTCCCAGGTAGCCAACATGGAAGGGAGCGCGCCGCCAGCAACACTCCAGCAAGCAGCCGCCCCCAGCGCTGTGGGCCACTCAGAAGGAATGCCACAGTTTGGGACCATCCCAGCCAGGATCAACGTGCTGGGAGGAGCGGCTGAACCCAACCAGGTTGGCCTGGGCTTCAGCCTCAACCACATGGGACGGGAGTTCGTGCAGCCAACCAACATCGCGGAGCCAAAAGTCCTGCGGCCGCTGCCCTTCGGCCTCAACATGATGGTACCCGCCAGACTGAGTCCCCCGAAGGAGGAGGTAACCCCTGTCACCCCCAGCGAGAGACAAGGGGCGCTACCCAGCGCCACCGGGACGGTGTACGGGGAGGCCCTTGCGGCCGCCGAGCGGGAGAGGCAAGAGGCGCTAGCCAGCGAGTCTGAGTCGATGTATGGGACGCCACCCGGCGTCGCCAACTGGGAAGGACGAGAGGTGCTACCCCGCACCACCAAGCTGATGTCTGGGGCGACAACCGTCGCCGCCACCTGTGAAGACTGGGGGGTGCTACCCAGCGCCCCCACGCTGGTGCCTGGGGCGACAACTGTCGCCGCCACCGAGAGACCTGGACCCCGGAACGAGCCCGCAGCCCCAGAGGAAGGGGTGACACCCGTCACCCCCAGTCAGCCCGAGCCCCCAGCCAGCAGGGAGAGTCCAGCTGTCCCTCACCCTCAACTGCGTCCAGCTGTCCAGCCCCCTCAACCGAGCCAGGATAAGTTAAAATTGACAAATACATTGTACCCAAAATATTGTAACCCCCCAGCCTTGCCTGTGCCCCCCGCACTAGAGGCTGGGGAGATTGAGATTTGGGGGTATCAGGACTTGTCTGTGCCACATGCACCTGAGTTCCTAGGGCAGGGGAGGGATGTAATACAGGGCGAGCCTGTGCCACACGCACTAGAGCCCCATGCCACTGGGCATGCCATGGATGAGGGAAGGGCCACCTTGAGGCTAGGGGAGCCGACGCCCAGACAGGCGCCAGTCGCCTGTCAGTCTGTCATTGGGGAGGGTATCGGGAAGCCCCGGGCGTCTAAGGATAACACTCAATGGAAATTTATATCTAGCCAGGAGCAGACAAGCAGTCCCCCTTCCCAGGAAGCCGTTGTGGCCAGAGCTGAGAACCCCCAGATGCGCGCACGAGGATGGTGGCTGTCTGGCAGGTTCTCCCATTGGTGGATGGTTCTGTGGGGCCTATTGCTAGCAGCTGTGTGGCCTACGGCCAGCTATGTCTTAGTAGGGTGGGACTGTGCCAACCCCACCCATGTCACCACCTTCAACAAAGAGCAGATGTGTAGCAAAGAGCCGCTACACCAGGAGGTGCCTCTGGGCCATGAGGTACATATCCTGCAACAAGTTAAGATCTGGGAGACCACGGGGTATAGCTGTCAACTCACAGTGTCCCAGTGGACATTCAGGTGTGGAGTCTGGGGCCACCTGAAGGTGACGTCGGTCCCCACTCTCATGGGGCCAACCAAGATTGACCCAGAGACTTGCCGGGACCTGGCCCGGAGCTGAGTCTACACCCTGCCAGGCAAGACCAAGCCATTGACGTTCCAGCTGAACCACCCCCTGTTCTTCACCCTTGATATGGTGGGAGCACTGGTCAACAGCCCCGAGGGGGTGGGTTGTGAAGGGGAGGATGTCCATTTTGAAGGCCAACTGTACCGCAATGAGTTAGTACTCCAGGAGCGAAGGCTGCTGGTCAAGGAGGAGACCTACGTAGTTGAGAACGGACGGGTGGAGTCCCAGTCCGAACACCTGACCCTGGCGTGTCCCCAGTCGGAGCTGTCCTGCGTCACTGAAGAGGCCACGTACGTGTGGGACCACCTGGGGAGAGATTGCCCCTTGAGGCTGATCCGCAGCCTCCAGCCCAGCCTGGTGATGGATGCATTCCTGGTTGACCATCAGGTGCAATTCTTTATCAACATGACTACCCCCACCTCGATAGTGAACTGCGACTTTGAAGCCCATGCCACCAACCACCCAGCATTGTTCGTGGCAGCCAACCCGGCCGCGGCAGCGTTGCCCAGAGTATCGGCTAGGGACGTGGATGTCCCCCTCCAGGCCCAGATACACGCAGCCTACATCGGATTTACCCTGGAGACTCGGATGCGAAGCGCAGCAGCAGAAGAGGTAGCGGCCAACTGCTGGAAGCTCCAGCAGCTAGACCCGGCCCATCCGGTGCGTGTCCAGGGGAGCACGTTCTCTATCTTGAGGGGAGATGTATTGCTCCAGCTTACCTGCCAGCGTAACAAATACGTGGTAAGGGAGAGCAATGAATGCTGGGACAAGGTGCCGGTGGAGCCCACAGGATTTGTAGATGCCGTGACAAAGGTGTATAGCGGTCACGCCACCAAGATTCCCTGCTCCTCCACCTACCCCCTAACTGTACACGCCGAGGAAGGGTGGATAGAGCTAACTCCAGCCCCTAAGAAGAGGCCGCCCCCGCTGGATACACCCAAACAACTGCTGACCGAGCCCTTGGATGACTTTAGCTCGGGAGGGTTGTATTCCCAGGCCGAGCTGAATGATTGGCAGCAGCTACTATCGTTTCCGGCGTATAAGGCCGCCATGCTGACTGGCCTTTCTTATGGCTCCTGCGTCCAGCAGGGAAGCTGTTCAGCCACCGGAGACCATGGCATAGTGTCCTATAAGATTGACCGACTGGCGGAGGAAGGGGAGGAAACCCTGGATGTCTGGGCTGGATTTATACAAGCCATTCACGAGTGGGGAGATGGCGCAGCCATACTGTGTTTGTTGCTGTTGATTCTCAAGCTACTGGGAGACTTAACCATCATCTCCCTGGCAGCTGCACAAGGAGGTGTATGTGCCGCCCTGAACGCGATGTCGCAAGTATTCCTGTATCACCCAACCTTGTATCGTAAGGCCTTGGCCAGGGCCAGGGCCAACCATGCCAAGTCCCGGGACTTTTCAGTGGACTGGGATGCCAGCGGCCGCGCCCCATGGTGGCCTGACACCCGCTGGCACCGAGCTACGTGCCCAACAAAAGCCAGCCTCTACCTTCTACCCCACGTTGGGGGCCCATCAACTCTAAAAAGCACCACTAGGATTCCATTGAATTGTTAACCCTTGTAAATAATAGTCCCATAATGAGTGGGCCGAAGGCCTCAACCACTGTCGGAAGTCTGGTGGGGAAAACCCCCTCCCAGCCTTCCGAGGGGAGAGTTGTGGTATTCGGTGACCCTGAACCATGTTATGTGGCAACCCTGACCTTGGTTCGGAGAAGGGCCGAGGGCCCTCCCCCGAGTACCGGGGAAGGGGTCAGCCTGACCCCTCCCTATGCTTTAAAATTAATGATAGATTTTGACAGCCGTATTATGGCTAAGCTGCATTGTTTGGTTCCCCCACCCCTTCCAGGGATGGGGGATCATTGTTGCCCATTTTGATTAATGTATATGTATTTATATTGATTTTGCTTTAGTATTATTTATTCCAATCTGTGTATTTATTATTTGTTGTATTATAAATTAGTAACCTTTGGACCCTGAATAAAGTAACATCTGAATAGACTTTGTTTGTTATTTAGTGATAGCTAGAGAAGCCCAGCTTCTCTATAATTATACGTGTCCACGTCTGTTCGCACTGCCGTAGTCATTTGAACTTGGGTAACGGCCATTTAACCGAGGCGGTTACCACATTGTATTTAGCTTAAGGTTATATTTTATTATTGAAGATTATTGCATTCAATTTCTTTTATTATAAAATATTTTGCATTGCTGTGCTACTTTTTAAAAATCTAATGATCTTAAACATTGATTGGTTTGTGCATTTTTTTTACAGGGATCTAAAGGGATAAGACATCAGACAATAATTAATTCGAATACCCAATACAAGGTTTACTTCTTTTAATACAATTATTGGTTGAAATGTTTGGACATCGAACATTTAATCAAATAAATCAATCAATTTATGACAACAAATAAGAGATGGTTGCTATAAAACTTTGGGTACCAGTGTAATTTACATTCCAATGTCCCCTCCCTTCCTCATTTCTTAAGTTTGAACAAATAAAGCCAACAAATAAGAAAGGGTCGCTAAATAAAACTTTGGGTACCAGTGTAATTAACATTCCAATGTCCCCTCCATTCTTGATTATTTTTTTTTATATAAAGGGTGAGATTTTTACGAGCGTTTGACTTTAAATGTCAGAACACTTTTTTGGGCAGGGCCTTAAATATCAGGGATAGGACTATATATTAACAGGTTTTAGGCTGTTTTAGTAAGATAAAAGTAGCTAAATGACAATATTTATATAGAACAAAGGATAAAGTTAAGGAAAACATTGAATACCTTTTTTCCATTGACTTGAATTACTACATTTAAACTTTTTGCTAATAAATTTATAACATATTTTTTTAACCAAAAAGAAATATGTTGATATTTATGTTAAAACATTTTTATACATAGTTATATTTCGCATCGTTTTATAGACAGCTTTCCGTGGATAATAAAATATATATAAAAAAATAAGATTAAACCCGGTTTTGTTAGCCTCGAGGGACTGAAGGACCTGGTCAACAAAACAGATATCAATTTCTTGATATATTATTATAATAAGCGTGAAGAATTGTCTGTAATATGATGTTATACCTGATTTTTCAGATGGCTGCATCCCGGTTCTAATCCAGTGGATATTAATCTGGTTGGAATAAATATGAGAATTTAAATTCCAATCCCTTTTATAATCTTGCAATAATGATTTCTCTTGATTTTAAAATAACTTACATCATTATAAGTGTATGTTTCCCTTTTATAAAAATTGTACTAATCGATATTTTCCTGTATTCTATTAAAGTGATAGTCGAAGATGGATAAAATACCAATACATGCCCCCTTCACTCTTTTTACGCATTTTCTTTTCTCATACTTTATGAACGAACTGTCCAATAAAGACGCCAATTGGGGATAATTTTTCCCCTGTCCATATATCCACGTATTTTCTATATCCATCGAGATTGTTATCTTTCTATCTCTTTCTATCTATCTATCTATCACTCACCAACCAAGGGAGGGAGGGTACGTTGGGCTGTTTATCAATTAGTCCCTAAAGTATTATAATAAAGTTTTTTATTCATTGACTTAAAACTTTTGGGACTTTTATTGAATATTGATTGGTTGGTTCATTGATTTCAGCATCCAAACGTTTAAGCAGATAATTGTAATTTTGTATAACATGATTGGGGATGTGCATCAGATTGTCGGTCGTTGTCTTATCTCCTTTAGATCCTTGCATAAACCTACCGTTATTCTTTATCTTATTTCTTCATATTTATACTTTTATTTTTGGATGTGTTTTTATTCTTGCGTTTACTATGAAATGTATTATAACTTTGCAGTTTGAGTTTAAAGTAACTTAGTTTAATAATAATTATGCTTGCATACCACATTATAGGGTATTTTTTATAATCTAAAATACAGTCAAACTTTCTAACATAAACATAAAAAAGTAGTTCAGCTAATAAAATGTCATTATACTTACTCAATGATGATAAACAAATTAACTCATTCTATAGATTGTAAGTTAAAAGTTCAGACAATACCCGATTGGGACCAACCAATTCAAATTCAATGTAATGTACAAGAGATTTCTTCGCAAACTTTTAGGATACTGCGGCTTTACAACTTTAAAACTTTCCTTACATAATTATAGAAAATCCACGCTTTATAAATTTCATGTGTCTGTTTAAAATTTAAAAATAGTAGAAGTAAAACTTATTGATAAATAAACAGGATGTAAGCAGACTGACAAAATAAACAAGGATGACAACATCCAAACATTGTAACTCAATAAAACATATAATCGGAAAACGAATATACCTAATAGTTCTAGAAATCATCATACTAATTAAGAATGAATGAATCACTGGAAGGGGGTATAAATTATAATAGCTACCTCTCATTTGTTGGCTTATAAGCTTTAGATACTTTATTTAATTATAATATGATGGTTTAACTTACAACCAATAAAACACATCTTATTAGGGGGTACTTTTGTTTATCAGCATGAGAGATCTTTATAAATTTATCGTCCATTGTTTATCTTCTCAAATTGGAAATCAAAGATCACAGAGAAGTTCTGCTTGTTTGTGGTCAATAATTATAATAAAATAATCTGTTTGTTTAATATCCGATTGATTAACAGCCATACTGAAAAATAATGTATAGCATCGTAATACAGACAATTTGCCACGAATGTTAAAATGAAGATTGTAATATTTATATCAGTTTTTATATATATCAGAGAGGGAGGGGACTGTAAATTACACTGGTTCTCAAAGTTTTATAACATTGTTTTCTAAACTTTTTAACCAATAAAGGTTTAAAGTTTTTTAAGGTCTTCCTTATTATTTTTTTTTTGGGGGGGGGAGGAGAAATTTTCTTCTAGGGGTGATTTATCTTGGGGAAAGGGAGGTGGTGATACCCACCTCTAAAATAGTTCAATACACTGTAAAGCAGAATCATATCGGTTCAGTGGTTAGCGAGATCCTTTGATACAGAAATTTAAACACAGATACTGCTACTTTGATATAAGGATACCAAACTTACAAGTACTATAATATAAAGCTTATGTTTAATTAATAATATGCAGATTTGAATTTTCACTTTTATTTTTGTAGTAGTAGGTAGATTCTCTTTCTCTTAATTTTATGGTTATCTATATAAATTGATTTCATCACTAAACAATTCGGTGCTTTTGCTTAACATGCCTAGCAAGCACAAAAACCCTTCTCCTCGTTAGTGTTACCAACATAAAGGAGGTGGGGGAAGTTGCACCTTCACTTTAAAATTTAGTTTAAAAAAGAAAAAGAAAGAAATGTTTTTTAGGGGGGCGAGGGGTCTCTTGAGTGGGTGGTGGATATACCTTTCTCCAAAAAAGTTATAACCCAACCCTGGACCGTTAAGAAGCTTCGCTGTGAAGGAGAACCATATCGGTTCAACTGTTATCGAGATCCTTCGCTACAGAAAAAAAAGTTTACCTAAGAGGATAATGCACAATAGTGTGGCCCAAATGAAGGTCTAAATAGCTTTTCAATGTGCGTTATGTAAAAATAGGTTATGTATTGTTTGTAGATTTTAGCCCTATAATTGATTTTAAGAAAAAATCTATCGCTATCTCGTCAAATGCATATTTATTTTCACCTTCTTCTCCCTAAATTAAGAATGCCTTACACCAGATATAAAGCAAAACATCAAATTTTCTGTCTGTTTGTTTACAAACATTGAAATAAAATATTAAAATCACCAGGAATAAACATATGAATAAAGAAAGTATAATAAATTTATTTATGTACTATTACAATAATTTGGGAAAGCTAATTCATACTGCAAAATCATTGAAGAAAGATAATTAAAGATAAGCCTTACTCTTTATTCCTGGTTTAATAAAAAACAATCAAATTATTTTTTGCAATATTAATTTTTTTATTAGTATGCTTTTTTTAAAAGTTGAATATGAGAATAAGTATATTACATATTTTTTTACCTTCATTTAATTTTTTATTTAAGTAAATTTTCTCTTTATTGGCGACAATGTCTGTTGAGCCATGAAATTTATTAAAAACACTTTTTCCTATTTTATGCCTTTAAAATGTATATTGTTTAGAGTTTTTCATCATTTCTCTTCTCATAAGACTAATAGCTACTGTTTTAGTTTAATTTCTTACACAAATTATCAATTTAAATAAAACAATGTTTTTAGACGTTTTTCGGAATTATTCGGCAGGAATGGCGGTTCTGCCTACTTTTTATAATTGCTTCATATTTAAACTCTTGTTATATTATTTTAGGTTGGCAGTTCTTTAATTATTTCTTGTTAAAATCATGAAAATATTAAGTTTTTGATAAAAAGCTTAAGATTGAAATTTCGAGATCAATTTTCATTGTAGAGAGGTCTAGTTTTCACTAAAAGGTCTACATTTGAGCCGGTAACAACTTCAAGGTAACCGCAAATTGATATGGTAAAGATTTAAAAATTCATGTTTTTTGGGCCAGTGTAATGCACAAAAGTGAAAAAAAAAACTATTTTAAAAAGTGTTTTGATTATAAAATGTTTACAACACATTGACGCTTTCAGAGGTAATAAAAAATTCATAAGGTTTTTTTTAAGTCGCATTGTTTGTCTTTACAGTGGTTTCACTAGAAGTGCCTAGTCGAGCATAGAACCGCCCCCCCCTTCTTGATCAACTGTAAATTATGGGGGGGAGGGTAGTTTTTCGTGTGTTTGTTGTTTGCTTTAGTTCAGTTTAGGTTAGATTATATCATGAGTAGCCAAGCGAATTAGGTCACCGGAGGTGTAGGCTCCGTAGGGGTAAGGTCTAGAAAAAATGATGCTTCCTTTTAATTTTTATTAGAGGGATTAGGTTTTCAGTGCTAAATTGGCAATTCGATGGAAAGTGTCTTGTTTTTCTATAGAATCATATAATGAAAAATTTATATGATCAAAAGAAAAGACAAAAATAACAACAACCATAAAAGCGTAGCTCAACAAAGCAGACAATCATAACAAAGTAATGGGAAATTGATCATGTAATTAGAATTAGAATTTCTTAATAGAAGACTCAAAAAACAGCTGAGAAAATCACACTTTAATCCTTTAATAACCTTTAATAACAGACTGACATACAAAGTTAAGTATAGAAATGCATTTCTACTATAGATATCCAAATGCAATTTTTTTTAAATTTAAAAAGCTATTAATAACTGTCTATCAGTGGTCCAAATTGGTTTTGTAAGTAATAGAAAACATATTTTATGCGAATATAAAACAACATAAAAATAGGTGGTCAATACAGATATGTTTTACACTTTCTACCCAAATGAAGGGTTATTGTTTTTATGGTTAGGTTAGGTTAAGTAAAGTAAGAGCCCGGTAAAGATAGTACTCAAAGATCCAAGGGGTTACCCCCCCCCCCTTCAATTAGAGTTAATAGTTAAAAATACATTTAAAGGAAATATTATGTTTTAATTGTATGGATACCCTATTTTTGGTTTAGATACATCCTATTAATGGATATAGAATACATGGATATATTGAAAAAATTGTCGTCAATTTAGGTTGCTAATTTAGTCCTCATTTATTTGTCAGTACTTTCCTCCAATAGGATGGGAGGGGATTGTTTAAAAGGGATTTATCTTTGTATTAGCCAGCTGAAAATATAACTTTATTAGAGTACATGAAAAATCTGGTGCAACATCCAAGAAATAATAAATCCATTGTTACATCCTATTTTTGTTGGAAATTCCACATACACTGAAAACCAATTTTTTCTCATAAATTTTTAATTTGGTAAAATAGCAAACAACTTAAACATTTGAGATATTTTTCATTTTTTCAATATTGCTTCGAAACCGATTAATATCCGCTGGATTAGAATCTGTTCTCAGACATACAGTAAAATCATGTATAGCATCGTGTTACAGACAATTTTCCACGAATATTAAAATTAAAATCATAAAATTAATACCAGTTTTGCCTTTCAGGGCGTACAAAGCATTTTTAATTAGGGTTGGGCCGGATATCCGGTGTGGCCGGATATCCGGCCGGATATCCGGCAATATAATATTTTATATTTTACAACAAAAATCTCTGTTTTTTTTATTTTAAATGGCTGTAATTTTATTATTATTGAAGCTAGAAGAACAATTTTTTCTGAATATGCTTATCTTTATGTAAATTTTATATTAGAGATCTCAAAACATAAGTTTTGGCGGTGGCAGCAGTACTTGGCAGCTGCCAGCCGCAAACCGACGGTTGGCAGGTAGCAATGGATTTTATGAAATTGTAATATGTCATGAAGATATATAAAAAAGCCTAAGTTTAAAATTTGAAATCTTCAAGTAAAAATTTGCAATCACAGGAACCATTTAAAGATTCTGGAGACCTGGAGGTTCAGGACTTGCAGGATTATACCTGGAACCTGAAATCAACTTGAATTACATTACATATGAGGATATTTTAGTATTAGATAACATGAAATGCTTTGTTTAAGTAAAAAAAATATTTTTACTTTTTACCTGAATGACCTTACCAGATTTGCTGGCATCCTGTGCCCGCCAGGAAGGAGATATTAAAAAAAAATTCAATTCTCAGTTATGTGTCATACACATATTTCGAAAGTCACTCAGTTATAGCCCTCTACCTTTTATACACAGAAAATGGGATAGAAAAAAAAACAAAGGGGGGGGGGGCAGGCATTCAACGCCACCTCCCCGCCCATCCTCCAACCGTTAGGGGTTGATATTACAGATTGAGGGTATTAATAGTTAATTAGATTTATTTGCCAAGAAGAAAGATCATTTAATAGTTACTTAATTTTTAAGTTTGAACCTTAATTTTATCTTCTATAATACAAAGTAGCTTGATGTCTGTCCATCTGTCCGTCTGAAGCTTAAGATCTCAGTAACAACTGAACCGATCGGATTCTACTCTTCAGGGAATATACCTACTGGTCCTGTGGTGGTTTTAGGCTATTGCTGAACCGATATGGTTCTCCTTTAGTGTGAAGCTTCTTATAGGTCCCAGGGTGGTTTTAGGCTTTTTAATTTTTAACAAAAAAAGGTTTTACGTTATTTTTCTGCACTTTCATGTCCCTTCTAATATCCCTAGATACTAGGGACGCAGCCGCTAGTATAATATAAAACACCAGTTTATGAAGAAATCTTTTGTGGCAACGCCCCTTAAGGAGCGATTATTCGTATTTTCACAGTAGATTTCCTCCTATTTCTAGCCCCTCGCGGGGGACTCTAACCTTGCGGGGCCAATTGCCTAACCCTGCGGGGCAATCACCTAACCAAATATAACCTAACCTAACCTAAAATAACCTATTAAAAGGAATTTTAAAAATACAACGAATCGCCCCTTAAGGTGCGTTGCCACGAAAGGGACTAAATCCTTTTTTGAAAGGTACTTTAATATGCAGCAATTTGGCCGGTTATCCGGCCGGATATCCGGTAATTTGGCCGGATAACCGGATATTTGCCGGTTATCCGGCGTTGGCCGGATATCCGGCCGGATACCGGATATCCGGCATTTGAAATCAGCCGGATATCCGGTATCCGGTATCCGGCCAAAATAATATCCGGCCCAATCCTATTTTTAATCTTTAATTTTTCATTTTAATATCTGCGGAAAGCTGTTTATATTTAATACGATGTGATAAATAGCTATTATTATATTGAAAGAATAAAACATGCTTAAAAATGTTAACTATCTATTTTAAATATCAGATTGTCAATTTTAAAATATAATTTAAAATGATTGAATACTTAATTAACAAATCAATAGATAACTAATTATATTATTGTCATCTATTTTATGTTAAATGTCAGATCTGCCTGTATTTTAGTCGAAAAAAATGTAAGATAATGGATTTAGAATATGTGAATATATTGACAGAAAAAATTGATATTAGTTTTGATTGCTTACATGTACCTCATTTTTGGTCTCTTCGTTCATCCAGTAGGAGAGGAAAGGGAATCATTATTTTAGCCAGCTGGGAGTATAACTTTATCAGAGTACATGAAATTATGGTACAACATCCAAGTAATAATATATCCATTATATTTTCTATATGTTTCTATTTATATAAAGTAAATCATCGTAAGGCCTTCTAGTATGGCTTCGAAACCGATTAGTATCCGAAGTATTAGAATAGGTTCTCAGCCATACTGAAAACTTATGTTTAGCATCGTATTACAGACAATTTTCCACAATTATTAAATTAAAAATCATAAATTTAATACCAGTTAAATTATGGCGTGCCTTCTGCACCTCGGGTCTAACAAAACTGGTTATAATCTTGTAATTTTTCATTTATTATCCACAGAAATCTGTCTATAATACGATGCGAAAAATAAAATAGGTGCTACGCATCTAAAAAGTACGTGATAATCTGTTAAAAAGTGTCATTTAGGATAATGTATCACTTTCCCTATCTTTCACATTAAATTAGGATCAAGTCAAGTTGAGTGTGCCAATTGCAACAAGTAAAACAGAGCGTGCCAATATTCCCCCTAGTCAAGTAGAGTATGCCAATATTCCCCCAAGTAAAACATAGTATGCCAATATTTCATCAAGTAAAGCATAGTATGCCAATAGTTTATCAAACAAAGCAGCATGACAAAAAAATAAAAAAAAGATGAATTTCCGATTTATTGTGAAATAGAAGTCTCGGGCTGGTTTTAGGTTACAATTATGTCCACTAAATAAACCTACCTATACAAATACAAAGTCCCTGGATGCTTGGGGCGTAGCTGTAAGTTTAAGATAATGTATCACTTTCACACAAAATTATATAAAACACTTGCGGCTGCGGCTCAAGCATCTAGGGGCCCTCTATTCCAGGGTAAAGAAAGTGGCTAGAATGATAACGTTAACACTGGAATCTAAAATGAAATAGCTTAAAACTATCACGGGACCTATGTGAAGCTTACCTAAAATAGAGAACCCAATCAGTTTAGTAGTTATTGAGATCTTACGACTCAGATGAAGAAAATTACTACAAGAATAAATATAAATATAAGGTAGGATCCATTAAGCACTTGAGGCTGTAATCCTCTTAAAAAGGCCTTTTGAGACGGACGATACAATCCCTCTCCCCTTTCATACAATCCCCTCAGGCTTATATCATTAAATTGTTAGGCCAATATTCTAAAATATTTCATATGTAAGGGGGGCTACGTCGGCTCCACTAACAAAGTGATTGTTTATAATATAGATAAAAGGATATAAAATGATAAAAAAAGTAAAAATCATGGTGTACTTTGATTTTAAAGGTAGGCTTCATTTTCTATTAATTTTGTGCTTTTTTTGTACAGTTCTTGGATTTTAGATTTCTTTTTAAAAGCGAAGCTTTTCTATAATTAGGGTTGGTCCCGGTACTGATTCCTAGGACAATATAGTACAATGTTATAAGCGAAGCTTCTCCATAATCAAATCATAATGTAAAAACGTTCTAAGCAGTTTTTCAACAAATTAACTTAAGATATTGTGTTTACTTAAACATTTATATTCTGTTTTTTTCAGTTCTGACAATCTAAAAGTGTTATTGTTCGTTTTTCATACCGTTTCAGAGCTTCGTTTTATGGATGTTGTCATCTTTGTTATATTTAAATCTTAGAGAATACGAGTTTCAATGGACGATAAATTAATACACATAACAAATAATGCATGGTAAACAAATCTATTGGTTGAAAAGTATTGACACTACAAATTCTGAACTACAACAAACCTACAGATATGTTTATCTCTTGAAGCGCAAAGCCTACTTTATCCCTTTGGGATGGGATTTATAATATTCATATTAAAAAAAGAATTATTCAGCAATCACATAAATTTTTGGTTTTGAAGTTACTTTGCTTGGCTGTCTGTCCGTCCGTCAGTCGTCACTGTAAAAAATCGAGGAGGAAGGGGACATAGGGCTGTTTATTGTTAATTAAACTTGTCCCCAAAGTATTAAATTAACGTTTTCTTATTCGTTTGCTTTTAACAACACAAAACAAACAATATAATTCATATTGCAATCCAGTTGGATTAAATATGATAAACATCTACATAAATGATGATAAACAAAATTCCCCTTCCGAAGATTTAGTGGTTGAAACGTTTTGATGCTCAACTTAATGAATCCAACAGATACGAAAACTAAACTATAGGAACTAGTTTAATAAACAACCCAATGTCCCCTTCCCCCTTGGTATTAGTGACTCGTCCAAAGGAATAAATCAGTTAGATTATTAGTTTGGGTTAGGCCTACTTTGGAATGGGGTTAGTTTAGCAAAAAATATTTTTTTAAAACTTATTTACAAACGTACATTTTTTACTTGTTAATATAATAGCTACCCTTTACCCAAGAAAGAGAGAAGACATTTGGTAGTTTATTACACTAGTCCATAAAGTTTTCTTGTTCGTTGGCTCAACAACTTTGGGAGACATTTTAATTTGTTTATTTACTTGAGTGTCCAAACGTTTCAACCACTAATTGTACCTACAGAAGGGGTAATCTTGTGTATCATTATTAGGGGATTACATTAATTTATCGGTCATTGTCTTATCCCTTTAGCTCCCTGCCTATACCCACACCCCAACTCAAAGTATAATAACTTAAACTTCTCACAGCAGGAGATTTTGGTATTTAACCAGAGAGCGAAACCATAATCCGAAAGCCAATTGTGTTTATACGTTTCAACCAATTATTCGCTCATTTCATAATTGTTTGACTTCATAAAGTATCTAAGTAACAGGATGTCTATGTGCTTATCTGAAGATTAGGATCTCACTAACCACTGAACCGATATAGTTCTCCTTCTTTCTTTTTTATCTAAAAATGTAATATAAATTTAAAAACATACTGTATACGGATATACTTATACAGGGATCTAAAGGGATAAGACAGTGGCGGATAAATAAATGTACATCCCCAATGATGATACACAAAATTACCCCTTCTTTATAATTAGTGGTTGGAACGTATGGAAACTCAATATAATGAACCAACCAATTAAAATTCAATAGTCCCCAAAGTTTTTAAGCCATAGGATAAGAAAACGTTATTCTAAAACTTTGGGGACTAGTGTAATAAACATCCCAATGTCCTCTCCCTCCCTGCTAGCAATATGAAATATATATATTATATTATAGCTTTTTACGTCGTTGAAAGTATATATTTTATCTTTTATCACCTTGTACTTTTGGCTAAAATAAATTGTATTTTTTAGACGAAATATCAAATCAAAATGTATACTGGCATAAATATTAAATAGTTTTATTTATGTGACGGGGGGTGGAATCTGCCACCCCATTATTAATTTTAGTTTCAAAATGAAAAGATAAAGAAATTACTCTGCCCATGATCTGCGAGAGGCTACAATGTAAAGGAGAACCATATCGGTTCAGCGATTAGCAGGTTTCTTCAGTATACACAGAGACATAAATTATCAGATGTAAGATCCTAGAGGATTGTGGCGGAGGCAAATTAGTTATGTAAATACCAAATAACAATATATTAATAACCATAAATGACAAAGCATTTTAAATAAAAATATCCTTTTTTATCTTTATATAAAAGTAACAGGATGGCTATGTGTTTGTCTGTCTGTACCGACAGATCCTGCTAACCACTGAACCAATATGGTTCTCATTTACAAAGTAGCTTCTCATAGGTCATAGGAAGGTTTAAAAATAATTTAAGGGAGGGCACCTCACAAGAGAAATCGACTATAGAAAAATGAACCCTCTAGGGGTGTAGCCACTAGCAATATGTCTAAATAAAAGTAATATAAGTATTATTCTTAAAAGAGTTAAGGCTAAACTACAGACAAAGTTCTTTAATAGCAGCAGAAAATACATATTTCCCGCTTTCAAATTTCCAACAGATGGACGTACGGTCATTTGTGATTAAACATTTGCTACGCTGATACTAAAGTTGATAATTAAACAATGAAATAATTTATTTAAAACTTGGCTTGCTTCAATATATACATTATTACAATCGATGTATTATTACTTGGATGTTGCACCAGATTTCCATGTGCTTGCAACTGGCTAATATAACGATACTCCGAATCTAATCCCTTTACTAAATCCAATCCCCTCTTACTGGATGAACGAACTGACCAATAAATAAGGTCCATTAAACAACCAAAATTTTTCTATGATAATATATCCACGTATTTTATATCCAGTATCATTACGCTAATTCATAACTGTTAATTGTTTAAAATTTATTGAAACAAGTATGACAATATCATTATCCATATACTTTTAGAGACTTTTGGGAGGGAGGAGACATTTGATTGTAAATTACACTGGTACCAAAAGTTTAATACAATTGCTAAATTTGTAATAAACTTTTATAGTTTGTACTAAACGTGAAGACAAACCACACTTATAGAGAAAGTTCATCTATAAAAATTTAATTTGACATTAAAAATTTAATACTTTTTATTTTTGTTAATTTGATTTATGTATCAATTATTTTTTTAATATTGTTAAGATAATGTATTTATTATTTCTTGGATCTTACACAAGATTTTCATTTTCTATGATAAAGTGAACTCTCTAGTGGGCTAAAATAACGAACTTCCCCATCCTGGTCACTTACCCTATCCCCTCCTACTGGATAAACGGCCCGTCCAATCAATGCGAGGGGAAATTGCAACCTAAATTGTTGACAAATTTTCTCCTGTTTTAACATATTGTCACATATATTCTACATCGATTGCTAAGATACTCTATAAAATAAGGTAGTTTGACTTTCCGTAAAGTGTAAGAAGAAATCAAAAAAATCTTGAACAATCCCAAGGCATAAATCTTAATTAGTCTATAACAATCATGTGACCTTTGTAAAGCTTTCCTAGAAAAAAGATTTCAATTAGTTTATATGTTAGGATAATTAAGATAGATGAATATCTGTGTTTAGGTTCAAAAATGTTCATGTTTTAGAAATGTAGCGTTCACTCCACCATTTGACTGATTTTAACATAAACTAAATAGGTGTTCCTAAATGTCAAAAAATAAAGTTGTCTAGGATGGTTTTAAGCTATTTCTTCTGCTCTTCCCTGAATCTTCGAATACAGCGCACAGATTTTAAGTGCAGCCGTTAGTTACTTAAAAAGTGTCTGCTAAAAATAAAAAAATTAAACTTTTAAAGCACCAATAAAACTTAAATTATTACTTTAATGTTTTATATGGACGTTTTCTTTAAAGGTCTTTGCATTTACAAAATGCATGGTCAATATTTTATGTAGGTTGATGCAATTTATGTTTATCCTATTACGCAAAAAAGCCTGTAGAATAATTTGGTTTAGGTTTTAATTTTCCTCCCTTTATGTCTAGTTAGGGGAGGAGGAAAGAAATCTAGCACTTGAGAAAGGAGTTGAATCCCAAAACCCAATTTTTTTTAAAGTAAACAAAATTGGGAGGGTGTGGGGGATGACACATAAAGAAACAAACATACGATATATCTAAAAATAACTTGATAGATAAACATTACATTATTTACAACAAAGTTAAACAAAATTAATCTTTTTACAAATTATTAAATGAGGATAGCAGTATAAGTCGACCATCTGAAGTTTACTTTTCAACGATATTTATGTCAGGAAACGTTTTTTGATGGTCATGAAACATTTTTATATTTTGTGTGATTGTATAAACTTCACCACAACAACAATAAGTAAGTAGCTGGTATATTATTAGATTTATTTTAACAAGGATGACAATATACATAAAATATATATGCGCCTAGAAGTTGGGGGGTGGGAGGGAGGTGCTAAAGGCACTCCCCCCCCCCCAAATTTACAATTTAAGTTTTAAAAAGAAAATAGTAAAAAAAAATTCTAGGGGTCCTTTATCTTCGGAGGGTGGTGGTATCCTCCACCAAAATAGTTATAAACCTTCCCATGAGAATCTACATTGAAAAGGAGAACCAATAGGTCCAGTGGTAAGGGATAGCGGGTATAGACAGACACACACATACATACACACACACACAGATCCTTTTACTTTAATAATAAATATATATATATAAGAAATACATATAGAGTCAATTGGAAAGGTCACTCTTTAAAAACTTAAAAATGCCTCACATAACCTAAAAATAAGAAATAACAAAATTGTTTATTTTGAAATAGAAAACAATAAGAGTTTTAGCTATATTGTGTTTGAATCGATTAATTTATTCTTGTTTTTCCCCCCAATAAAATCTCCGTGATAGATGATATTGTATGTGGGAAAAATGGATCTATAATATACATGGATAAAATGACAGGGGAAATTTTGTTGTCATATTAGCTTGCTAATGTTGACATCATTTATTGGTTTGTTATTCAGTAGTATGGGAGGGAATGGGGTGCATAGGGGGTATTGTTGTTTTCGCCAGCGGCAAGTATTATCTTATTAGAGTGTAGGAAACTCTGGTGCAACATCCAAGTAATAATCTATCCATTCTGAGAAAGAAATGAATGGATCAAGTAAGCCCTGGTAATCGATTTATTATTACTTGAATATTGCACCAGATTTTTATATACCCTGATAAAGTAATACTTGCAGCCGACTAAAAAAACTATACCCTCATTCAGCCCCCTTACCCATCCCTTTCTCTCATATTGGATGAACGAACTGACCAATGAATGAGGTCTACATTAGCAAGCTAAATTAACAAAAAAAATATATTATACAACCATTCTAGTAAAGCCTGGTGTTTATTACGCAATAACCAATTTTGTTTTAGATAATAGCTTAAAACATGCCCTGGTCATTATCACACCTTTTTAAAATATCTTCAGGGAGAGAGAGTTTGGAGTATAAATTCCACAATGGTATACAAAGTTTAAAATACAAGTTTTCATTTGTTGGCTTAAATGTTTAAGGTGCTTCTTAGTAAGCTTGTTTGGTTTGTAAAAACAATCAGTGTCCAAACTTTTCAACTAATTGTCATCTTTATTGTCTTATCCCTTAGGTAATCTTTCTCGATATAAACAAAAGTTGTTTATCGCATCATCAGACATGTTTCTGCAGATATTTAATTTAAATATTGAAAGATTAAAACCAGTTTTGTTAGCCACGAAGGGCCAAAGTCACAGGCTAACAAAACTTAAATTAATTTGATTATTTTTATTTTAATGTTTGAGGAAAATTATCTGTAATACGATGCTATAAATGATTTTTATTATTGTCTGAGAACTGCTTCTGATCCAACGGATATTAATTGGTTTCAAATCCTTACTAGAAACTATGTTACTGTGATAAGTTTACTTTAGTACAGAATTAAAGTATTTTTTTCTGTACATATAATAATATAAAATCCTTCATAGCAAAAAGAATTTTCTTTTATCAGTAAAGTTTTTGTTATGTTTGTTTTATATTTTTTTGTACAAAGTTGTCACTTTTAGCATGTTGATGCTATACATGATTTTTTCAGTGTGGCCATTTTTGCATGGATTTATTGCGTTCATACCATATGTAATTCAACTGGATTGTGAGATTGGCAAGAAATTGGCCTAATCCGATCCCGGGACATATGTGAAGGTTTCCTAAAATTCCAATTAATTTCATTTAGTTGAGTGTCCAAAAGTTTCAAAAATTTTTTTCTTCTTTACCTGTACAGAGACCACCTGGAGGCCTGGAGCTCCGGAACCTGGAGGCCTATTCAAAAAATGATCAAATATACGTGAACTAATACCCAAAAGTAAACTTTTATCCTAAATAACCTATAATCTAAAATCAATACCTAGTCCACAGAACACTGTTTACGCGAAAGTGGCAAAACTTCCCCCCCCCCCCTTATTGTAATCTACAGAAAGTGTAATTTTGTGTATCATGATTGGGGATATACATCAATATATCGGCCATTGTCATATCCCTTTAGATCCCTGTGTAAATCTTTAAATATATCAAACCTTTACAAAAATTTTCGCTCAAATAATCCGTTTTTTGCATAATAATTCTTTACTTGAAAAATGATGAAATATTAGCTAGGTTATACGTCATTACAGAAATAGGCTGTTTCCATCAAATAGTTGGGTCGAGCTTAGATACTCCCCCATTTAGGTCAGGTTAGGTTATTTTGGGTACTATATAAAGTAAAAGGATGCTTGTTTGTTTGTCTGTACCAAAGGATCCTGCTAACCGCTGAACCGATCAGGTTCTTCTTAAAAGGTTAGCTTTTCATACATCCCGGGAAGGTTTATAACTATTTTGGGGGAGGGTACCACCACCGTCCCCTAGAAAAAAAACCCAAATCCCCCTAAAATTTGTTTTTACTTTAAAAAAGATCTAAATTTCAAAAATTTGGGTTTTGGAATTCAGATCCCCCCTTCTCAAGGGCCTCTAGGGGTGTAGCAACTAGTGTTATATAAAGGGGTAAGACATAGGAAAGACAACCCGTGTTATTTTTAATTGTTGTTTTAAAAAGGGAGGGGGGATTCGGTGCTCAATGTGTTCTTTGAGGGAAAGCACCAAATAATGAAAAATTGGGTAATACTTCATTGCACTCATAATATTAGGTGAAACTTTGAGATCAAATGCTTTCAGCAGAGTTTAAAATCACGAATATAGAGATCGGTCATCATTTTATAAAAGTAACAGGATGTAAATCTGTGTGTGTGTTTGTTGCAAAGTATCTCGCTAACCACTGCATTGCTATGGTTCTTATTTAGAATGAAGTTTTTTAATAATTAAGAGAAGGTGCATTGCTATTTCTAATATCTCAAAAAGTTTGACTTACTTTGAAACCAACTTTTGGTTTGTAAAACCTTTATCTGAAATTCCCAACTAGTTATGAGTCAAACAGGGATGAAGGGGATATTGGACTGTAAATAATACTGGTATCCAGAGTTCATAATTACGTTTTCTTATCCATTAAAGCAGTGCAAAAACTCAAAATACTTGTATTGAGTTCTAAAGGAGGAATAATTTAGTTTATCATCTGTGAGGCATAATATTATTAGTGTAATACTTTTAAGAAAATACTTTTTGTTTTGTTTTAGGTTAGTTTACAAGATGCTGGGGTATACAGTTTTGGTTGTAATACTGGTTATACAGTGGATAAAAACTCAACTAATATGAATGATACAGGTATGTCAATCCATCTATCTATTTATCTATCTATCCATCTGTATATCATTATTCATATATCTATCCATCTGTCTATTCTTCTATAGATCCATATGTCTATCAATATATTTATCCATCCATATTTCTATCAATCTGTCTATCCGTTTGTCTATCTATCTGCAGGTTTATCTATCAATCCATATCTCTATATATTCGTCTATCCATCAGTCTTTGCATCTGTCTATTAATTCTTTATCTCTATCCATCTGTCTATCCATCTGATTAGCCATCTTTCTATTGATCTGTCTATCCATCTGAATATCAATCTGTCTATTTATCTGTCTATTACATATGTCTGTCTATCCATCTGAATATCCATCTGATTATCCATCTGATTATCCATCTGATTATCCATCTGTCTATCCATTTGTCTATCCATCTGTCTATCCATCTGTCTATCCATCTGATTATCCATCAGTCTACTCATCTGTCTATTCATCTGATTATCCATTTGTCTATCTATCTGTCTATCAATCTGATTATCCATCTGTCTATCCATCTGATTATCCATCTGTCTATCCATCTGTCTACTCATCTGTCTACTCATCTGATTATCCATCTGTCTATCCATCTGATTATCCATCTGTCTATCCATCTGTCTACTCATCTGATTATCAATCTGTCTATCCATCTGTCTATCCATCTGATTATCCATCTGTCTATCCATCTGTCTATCCATCTGTCTATTTATCTGTCTATCTATCTGATTATCCTTATGTCTATCCATCTGTCTATCCATCTGTCTATCCATCTGTCTATCCATCTGTCTATCCATCTGTCTATCAATCTGTCTATCAATCTGTCTATCCATCTGTACATCCAACTGTCTATCCATCTGATTATCCATCTGTCTATCCATCTGTCTATCAATCTGTATATCCATCTGATTATCCATCTGTCTATCCATGTGATTATCCATCTGATTATCCATCTGTCTATCCATCTGTCTATCTATCTGTCTATCTATCTGATTATCCATCTGTCTATCCATCTGTCTACTCATCTGTCTACTCATCTGATTATCCATTTGTCTATCCATCTGCCTATCCATATGTCTATCTATCTGTCTATCTATCTGTCTATCCATCTGTCTATCCATCTGTCTACTCATCTGTCTACTCATCTGATTATCCATTTGTCTATCCATCTGCCTATCCATATGTCTATCTATCTGTCTATCCATCTGTCTATCCATATGTCTATCTATCTGTCTATCTATCTGTCTATCCATCTGTCTATCCATTTGTCTACTCATCTGTCTACTCATCTGATTATCCATTTGTCTATCCATCTGTCTATCCATCTGATTATCCATCTATCTATCCATCTGTCTATCCATCTGTCCATCTATCTGATTATCCATCTGTCTATCTATCTGTCTACTCATCTGATTATCCATTTGTCTATCCATCTGTCTATCCATATGTCTATCTATCTGTCTATCTATCTGTCTATCCAACTGTCTATCCATCTGTCTACTCATCTGTCTACTCATCTGTCTACTCATCTGATTATCCATTTGTCTATCCATCTGTCTATCCATATCATTATCCATATGTCTATCCATCTGTCTACCCATCTGATTATCCATCTGCCTATCCAATTGTCTACTCATCTGAATATCCATCTGTCCATCCATATGTCTATCCATCTGTCCATCCATATGTCTATCCATCTGTCTATCCAACTGTCTATCCATCTTATTATCCATTTGTCTATCCATCTGTCTATCATTTTATTTATATATCTGTCTATCAGTTTATTTATCTATATATTTATATATCCTTCAGTCTTTCCATTTGCCTATCCATCTGTCTATCCATCTGATTATCTATCTATCTATCTTTTTATCTATCAATTTATTTGTCTATCTATCTGTCTATTATTATCTATATCCATCTGTCAATTACAAATAAAAGAGTAGTTAATCAGCTCATTATAAATGGACCTATTAACACAGTAAGAGAGACATGTTTAATATTTATTAATTAATCACTAATTTTAGAATTGATCGAAGGAAAAGAAGTAAAGTCTGAAGTAGTGAGATTCTGTATTCAAGTGGATGATGAACCAAGATTAAGAATACTACCCAATAATAATTATTCTACCTTCTACAGTAAACATACCCAGGTAAATAGCTTTAAACATGCCCTGTACTAATACCAATATTCTAAAAATGAATACAGACATTTGAAAGATCTTAGTAAACACACACACACACCTATAAATTACTACTTGATAGTTTGAGTAATAATTATATTTTTGCATGGATCTTAAGGGATAAAACATTTAATAATATATTGATATACATCCCCAATGATGATAAACAAAATTATCCCTTTTAGGATTAAAACTATTAGTTGAAAAATTTAAACACTGCTAGTTTAAAACCAGTCAGCCAAAATTGCGTAAAAGTACCCACAGTTTTTGAGCCTACGGATAATATACGGATGTAAAACTTTGGGTACCAGTTAAATTTTGTGTATGAAATATTTAATAAAGTTCAAAGTTATCCAATAAAAAATAATAATACTGAAAGTGAAATTAATCATTGTTATATAAAGAGTAACCTTTAATTAAAAATTAATTTATCTACAGTTTAATTTATAAATATCATATCATAACTTCTGTGGTAATAAGGGATAAAGGGAAGGGGTAATTGATGGAAAAGTAATTCCTCCCCCCTCTAACCTTTAATTATTTAGTAGATAAATTTATTTGCTTTAGAAGATTTTTTAAAAACATTTAACCCTTACAGATCGGAGGGGGGTCATATTGACCCCCCCCCCCTCTAGTTTTTTCAACGTCATTTTTTTGTAGGTAAGATAGAGAGTTAAGACTTCATGACTTTTTAACTTTAGTAATTATACGTCGGCAAGAGTTGATCTTATAAGGATATCTGGTCTGTATCGGTCGTGGCGTCCGGTCAAAGTCGGTTAGGTGGCACCAAATTTAGAAAAATACTAAATAAATCTTAATTTCTACATTATGACTTTTGTGTATAAGGTAGAAACCTAAAATTTTTTTGGTGAATACTTAGATATCAATGACCCTCTGAGAAAAGTGGTGTTATGACCGTTTGACCGCTCCCTGAACGACTTTATGACCGATTTTTGTCCGGCTTTTACTACAGACATATATCATGAATATCGCGGCTTCTATTACAGCTAGTGACCTATAAATTTTTTTGGTAAATCCTTGAGCAACAACAAACAGATAAAAATATTAGTTGGCGCCACCAACCGCCATTTTACCGCCGTAACCGCCGAAAATGGCGGTTTCCGTTAATTGCCATTTTTCGGCGATGATCAGAAAAAGTAATTTTTTTATTATGAAAAATAAAAGTTCGTCCTAAAATTTGGTCATCCTAGCTGCAAAATTGGCCGCTCTACAGCTGTTTTAATATTTAGCGGCTGGCCGCTAAAAAGCGGCTAAGGAGCAGTCTGACCGCTATGACTAGAAAAAGTAATTTTCTCTAAAAATACACATGAACCACCAGAAAAAAATGTTATGTCTCTAACTGTAACAGGAGCCAATCTATTAAGGTGGGAATTGGGGCCCGATCTGTAAGGGTTAAATTCGATTGATTTTAAAGAAAGTGTTGTACTGGTAAAGGGCAGGTTTTATGTCATGCAGCAAGGGTTAGGTTACGGTATACACCCTTCAGAATAAACACGCCCTGGATTTTTCTTCAATCTAGTATTTGTAAAAATAAATATTTCTAAAGACTGTATATTTAGTAAATACAGTTTAGATTGAGAGCTAATCATTTAACCCCCTCACCCCCTTGTCTCTAGAGGCTAGGGGTGGAGCTACTAGTATATTTAAAAAGGAATATTTATAAAAACTGTATATTCAGAATGAATATAGAATATAAGTGGATATTATATGACAGTGGAAAATGTGTCGTCAATTTTAAAATGGACCTCATATATTGGTAAGAGGAGGAGAGGAGATTGGGTTAAGAGGATGGATATGGGGTGTTTTTATTGTAGCCAGCTACAAGTTTAACTTTATCAGAGTACATGAGTATCTGATGCAACATCCAAGTAATAATACATTCATTATTATATTCAGGACTTGGTGTGTAGATTGACAGCAAATCTGGTGCAACATCCAAGTAATAATAAATCCATTATTGTTCAGGACTTGGTGTGTAGATTGACAGAAAATCTGATGCAACATCCAAGTAATAATACATCCATTATTATTCAGGACTTGGTGTGTAGATTGACAGCAAATCTGATGCAACATCCAAGTAATAATAAATCCATTATTATTCAGGACTTGGTGTGTAGATTGACAGCAAATCTGATGCAACATCCAAGTAATAATAAATCCATTATTGTTCAGGACTTGGTGTGTATATTGACAGCAAATCCCCCACCTTTTCATGTCAAATGGATTTTGTGTAAAGGTAAATATTTATTAGAGAAGCGAAGCGTTTATACATTCAATAAATGTCCGTATGTCCTTTCGTTTGTTCTTCAAAGTGTACATTTTGCAGGGAGTGGGAGGAAATTATATAATAACCCAAAGTTATACAAATAATAAACATTCTCGTTGGATCTGGAAACTAGGGAACTATTTTGTTTTTCCCACTCATCTGATTTTTAGTAGCGAAGCTACTCTATAATTCGAAATGTCAGTCCGTCCGTCTGTCTGAGACAAAGTGGGGGAAACGTGATTTTCTCGGCTCCTATTAAAGATAGGCAGCTGAAAATTTTAGTGAAGATTCCCATGACATATATGCATCTAATCTATACATTGTTTTGTCCATCTGTTTGTTAATTGGGGTGCTAGATCGATTCCTAGATTTTTTTGTTTTTATAATTTTCTTGCCTCTTTTTCAAGATAAACAACTGAAATTTTTAGGGATTAAGTAAATTTGCATCCTACATATTTCTACTAAGTTTCATTAAGATTTGTATGTTGATTGGGGTGCTAGATCGATTCCTTGTTTTTCAAGTTTTCATGATTATATCAACTACTGTTTAAGATAAACGGCTGGAATTTTTGGGGGATTAATTAAGTCAACATTCTACACATTTTTATAAAGTTTTTTTAAAAGATATGATAATTGGTTGGGGTGCTAGATCGATTCCTAGTTTTTCAAGTTTTCGTGATTTTTTCGACTCCTGTTTAAGATAAACAACTGGAATTTTTAGTGATTAATTAAGTCAACATTATACATATTTTCACCAAGTTTTATGGACTTGCTATTGGTTGGGGTGCTAGAACGATTCCTAGATTTTACATTTTTCTTCTTAGCTTAATGCTTCAAAAGATATGATACATTTTTAAAAGGTTTCGTGATTAATTTCATTTATGTCTTTTTAACATACTCAAAAGACTATTTTTCCTGATGTCTATCAATAAATTTTGAGCTTCGCTACTTTTGGATGTTGTCATCCTTGTTAAATAATGGTTACGTTAAAAGCGAATCATTTCAATAATAAAGATTTACATGGATTTTTTATTACTTCTAGATAATGTAAAGTATAGAACGACTTTTTACTTTACATCGCACTAGCAGCTACGCCCCCTAAGGTTTTTTATTTTCTGGGGAATGAGTATTTTTTTGAGGAAATTTTTCTTGGAAGAGTGGTGATACCCTCCCCCAAAATAGTTATCAACCTTCCCAGGACCTGTGAGAAGCTACATTTTAAAGTAGAACCATATAGTTTCAGCGGTTAGCGAGATCCTTCGGTACAAACAGACACACACAGATCCTGTTACTTTTACTAGCGGCTACGCCTCTAGAGGCCTCTAGGGGCACTTGATGATGGGGGAGTCGAATTTGATTTCCCAATTTCTTATTTTAGATTTTAAAAGAAAATTTAAAAAAATATTTTTGGGGGGTGGAAAATTTTTTTTTTTTTTGGGGGGGGGGCCCGGGGGGATATTTTTAATTTTTGGGGGGGTTGGGGGTGTCCCACCCCTCCAGGAAAATAGTTATAAACCTTCCGGGGACCTATGAGAAGCTACCCTGTTAAGGAGAACCTGATCGGTTCAGTGGTTAGCGAGATCCTTCGGGACACACATACAAACAAACAAACAAACAGACAGACAAACATCCTGTTACTTTAGTATAAGGATATGATAATTATTTGTTTGTCTGATTTATTTAGCTTTACTTTTCTTGTTCCTTGTTTCTAAAGAATAATGTAAATGACAGCTTCCGAACAATGAACAATAAATTGTGTATTTTGCCCTATGACACTTTTTTATTATTCTTTTTTTAATACATGAAAAGAGTAAATAATCCAAAAGTAAAATTTAGGTTTAATGTCAGTATATCCATTTAATATCAGCATATTTACTAGATTTTTAAGATATTGATTCCTAAGACCATTAGGTATAATGTTATTAGCGAAGCATCTCTATAATTGAAATGTTACTATGTTCACTGAAATAAGTACTTTTAGTTAGTTAATTAGTTTTCATGGACTTTTAAATGACCTTGAAGATGTTAAGCTCTTTCTATAATTCATCCTTTTCTTTTCCGCGGACAATTGTCCATAAAATCCTACCATGACTGTTTTATATCCAGCAGATGTTAATTGGATTTTTGTCTAACATAGAATAGTTATTTATCGCATCGTTCTATAGACATTTTTACGCAGATATGAAAATGAAAAAGTACAAGATTAAAACCGAATGGCCTGGCTAATAAAACTGGTATTATTTTATAATCTTTTTATTTGATATTACTGAAAATTGTCTGTAATTCTATGTTATACATGATTTTTCAGCATGACTGAAAAAACCGGTTCTTTTCCATCGTATATTAATCTGTTTTGAAGCCATAATGGAAAATCAATTATTAACCTTTTTGTGAAATCCACCTTTTAAAAAGTATTACAAAACATTTCATAAAAATGTTTTTCACAAAAGTGCCTTTTTGAGCAAAAAACCTTCTCCTCTTATTTTTGAAATAGATTGATAATAAGTGAGGGGGTTGGGGGGTTGAGGGTTTGGGTAGGTTTTCGTTTGTTTGTTTATTACTTTCATTCAGGCTAGGTTAGGTTAAATTGGGAACTGAGTAGTCAAGGGGAGGGATTCAGTGCTCGATAGGCGCATTGAGGGAAAGCACCACAGAAAAAATTGATCTTTGACATAATGATTTTCAATTTTTCAAAGTTTACTCATTCAAGTGAAACAATTATATTTTTTTGTTGTTGTCGGTAGCGGATATAATATTACATGGATGTTGCACCAGATTTTCATGTTCTCTAACAAAGTGATACTTACAGCTGGCTAAAATAAATCTACCTCCATCCACCCCTTTACACAATCCCTTACATTCTTACTGTATGAACAAACTAACCAATAATTGAGGTCCATAATAGCAACCTAAATTGTCGACAAATTTTCTCCTGTTAATAAATCCATATATTCTACATCCATTGCACTAGCACTTTATCAAGTAAAATCAACACACAAAAAAACAGGACTCTAAAGGTATAAGACATTCACTGTTAAATTTATTCAAATCCCCAATGATTATACATAAAATTACTCCTTCTTTAGATTACAATTACTGGATGAAATGTTTGGAATCTCAACTTTTGAACATAATAAGAATATGTTATCATAAAACTTTCGGGACTAGTGTAATAAACAGCACAATGTTCCCCCCACCTCCCTGAAAATCAACACACAAAAAAACACAGACGTTATTGATTATGGGAAATCAGACGGGGGGGGCAGGGATACAGGGATATGACAATGGCTTAGAATTTTGATGTTTTGACGTACCATACAAGCTTGTAAATTCTTCTTTTAATGGTAGAGGATTAATTTATCTGCCATTGTCCCCTCCCTTCCCTGGAAAGGGGCATTTTGAAGTCAGCTAAGAGTAAAGCTTTTCTCAGAACATATTTAATATAGAATGGTGGAAAAAATGCAAGGCACTTGAAATAATCTTTATTGAGACAGAATGTATGAAAAATTTAAAGTGCTGTAATTTATAAGCCAGGAAAAAAAATCAGTGAAAGGCATCTAGTTTTCTTTTTGTACCTAAATTTTTATTTTTTTTATTTTAGAATATTCTAAACATAAATTAATATTTGTTTTCCATATCTTAAATTTTTAAATAAAATTGTTCTTGATTTTTGGCCGTGAAATTTTGTAACAAGTGAAGGGTGTAATATTTAATCGATATAATATTACTTGGATGTTGCACCAGATTTTCATGTATTCTGATAAAGTGAAACTTGCAGCGGGCTAAAATAACGCTTCCTCCATCCACCCACTTTACCCCATCCCCTCTCCTCCTACTGAATGAGCGAACTGACCAGTATATGAGGTCCATATTAGCAACCTAAATTGACGATAATTTTCCCCTGTAAAATATCCACGAATATTCTATATCCAATGAAATTTTGTAACAAGTGAAAGGTGTAATCTTATTTTTTTAATCTCTCGGAAGGATGGTTAATGAAAGTTAAATTAATCTACAAACCTTACTTCCCCCCGATAATAACAAGCTACGAAATTTTTGTTTGTTTGGGGGTTTATATTTAATTAGCGGCTACTCCCCTAGAGGCCTCTAGAGGCACTTGAGGAGAGAGTCGAATTTAATAATTCAATTTCTTATTTTAGATTTTAAAAGAAAAATTAAAAAAAAATTTGGGGGGGGGGCGAAAATTGATTTTTTGGGGGGGTGCCCCCCCCTCATTTTTAATTTTAGTTAAAAAAAATTTTTTGGGGGGTGATTTTTCATTTTTTGGGGGGTTGGGGGTGTCCCACCCCCCAAGAAAATAGTTATAAACCTTCCCGGACCTATGAGAAGCTACCCTGTTCAGCGGTTAGCGAGATCCTTTGGTACAAACATACAAACACACAGACAAACACTTAAACATCCTGTTACTTTATTATAAGGATATCAATTGACGTTTCCCTGTATCCGTGAAACGTAATGCATTTTGATGCCAAAAATTTTAGAAAAATTGGAGGTGGCGAAAAGGCTTTAATTTTAAAACAAGAATTATATCAAAGAAAATGATTGTGACGAAATTTTACTTTCAAACTTTTTAAGCAATATAACCTTAAAAATAAAGAAAAAAGATTCATCTGTGTATGTAACGAAGGATCTCGCTAACCGCTAAAACCTATATGGTTTCCCTTTACAATAAAGCTTCTAATGGTTAATTAAAGGGATGGATTTTAACTACTTTGGGGAGGGTAACACCAACCTTCAAAGATAAATCAGCATCTAAGTTAAGTTGAGTTAGGGGCGTAACATCTAATAAAAATTTAAAAAACAGCTTAAACCATTCTAAGACTTAAATCTGAAATAAAATAGCCTAAAACCATCATGGGACCTATGTAGAGCTTACCTAAAATAGAAAACCAAATTAGTTCAGAATTAATTGAGATCTTTAGCTTCAGACATAAAAAACCTTACTACTTTATATAATTAGCAATCATTACTTTTAAGAATATTCTAATTCTTGTTAGAGCTGACATACTCTTACTGGATCAGCTGAAATGGATTTCCTATTCGAGCCCTAGTTTCCTAAAGTGTACAGCAGATAACCCAATTATTGCAGACCCTATTTTCAGCGACTCCAGTCAAATGAAAAAGCGATTTAATGTATAAACGATTTATACATTATACATTAAAAAATTTGAATTTTTTAAATTTTGATTTTTTTTCAAGTTTGAAGCTTTTTTAGCTAGTAGCAAATATTGAGATAGGACGCGGAAGCTACGCACACTTTCGAAAACTAAATTCAGTTCATCTCTTACTGGTATAACCAAGTTTACCAGGGAGGGAGGGGACATTAGAATGAAAATTACACTGGTGCCCAAAGTTTTTTTTAAACTGATTTCTTATTAGCTTAAAAACTTTGGGTACTTTTATTAAATTTAGATTTTTTGGTTTTCATAAAATAAATTTTAATCTACAAAAGGGGTAACTTTGTTCATTAACATTGGGTAGGTATATCAATTTCTCAAACATTGTCTTATCCCTTAAGATCCCTGAAGTTAACACAAATATCCTTTAAATAGTAAAAATTAGAACAAGGAGAAATTGTGTTATGAATTTGCAAATATCTCATGCGAATCTAAACTTTACCATGTGCAAGGATTATTTACAAACTGGTGCAAAATCAATATTATAATAATAATAATATTGTTTATCCCAGTGTGGCTTCGAAACCAATTATTATTTGCTGGATGAAAACTGGTTCTCAGCCATACTGAAAAAAAAACAAGTATATCATCGTATTACAGACAATTTTCCATGAATGTCAAATAAAAATCATAAAATTAATTTAAGTTTTTATGGATCCAAAAGACTAAAGGTTTTAATCTTGTAATTTTTTATTTTATTATTAGGGGAAAGCTGTCTATAAAATGATAATGCGATAAATAACTACTCTGCCCTACCATTCAACAATTTTTATATCTATCTATCGCTCAATGTATATATACTAACAAATCTTTAAAAAATGGTTTTGAATTTCTAGGGGTGATTTCTCTTAGGGGAGTGGTGGTTCCCTGCTCAAAAATAGCTCTATGCCTTTCCATGTGAAGCTACAATGAAAAGGAGACCCATATCGGTTGAGCGGTTGGCGAGAATCTTAAGTACAAACTCACGCATAGACAGACACACATATCTTATTACTTTTATACACAGACTGCTGCACAAAAAGGTTTGTAGTTTTACAAATTTTAAGTAAAAACTCAAGAAAACCAGAAAGATGATTTCAATGAAAGCTAAACTGTTGATTTTGTGGCTTTGTGGAGTGTGAAGTACTAGTGAGAAAAGTAAAACATCGTAAATTGTATCCCACTGAAGGTTTTGCCCCATAGAAGCCTCTTGGGATTGTAGGTTGTAATTTTTTCTAGGAGTTATTTTCTTGGGAGGGTGGAGATATCCCTCCCCAAAAAGATATAAACCTTTCTTGGACCTATGAATAGCTTTACTGTAAAGGAGAACCATATAGGTTCAGCGGTTAGCGAGATCCTTCGCTACAGACAAAAAAAGTTTACGGCATTATTCAATAGGATATACACATATATATGTCTGTTTGGTATTTCATTGCTTTTTAGAAACACTGTTTTCTTTTAATTCAGTTGTTTTGAGCCTCGCTAATTTTGGATGTTGTCATCTTTGTTTCATCTGTCCATAATTATTTTTTTGTGGTTGATTTCTAATAAGCCTTGACACCAACTAAAGATCATAAAATTTTAACACTCAGGAGAATTAATCTACAACTCTTTCTCCTCATAATTTTTCAAGGCCAGAATTTTGTATATAAGTTTTAAAAATGTATTTGAAGCTTTATCTTATACTAGTTATTTATCGCATT
This sequence comes from Acartia tonsa, assembly GCF_053477335.1. Classification (NCBI taxonomy): domain Eukaryota; kingdom Metazoa; phylum Arthropoda; class Copepoda; order Calanoida; family Acartiidae; genus Acartia; species Acartia tonsa. Next base: position 1,035,770 of record NC_137271.1, on the reverse strand, counting down.
GTATTATAGACAGCTTTCCGCGTATAGGAATTTGAAAATTATAAGATAAATTCTATTTTTGTTAGCTCTATTTTAATATTCGTGGAAAATTGTGTGTAATAAGAAAGGGCAATTCAGTTTATGGGAAGTAAATAAAAAAATTTTCCATTGTCCTTTCTCTCTTACTAATGGTTAAATAGTTAATAACCGTGTAATTGGTATTTGAAATAATTATCATTTAAAGTTGACAACAAAGTATTTTAGATCATTTTTCATAGCAAAGCTACTCTTTAATTATTATTAGGGTGTCAGTTTAACCTAGGGATAAGACAATGGCCGATAAATTGATTTTCAACCCCATTGCTGATACACATAATTACCCTTCTGTAGATTACAATTAGAGATTGAAATTTAATTGGAGACTTGTTTGATTTTAATTTGTTTGTACAAGGCATAAGTATCCTAACATTTCCACCAATAGTTTGAATCAACATCAGGGTTTATTGGGAGCTAAATAATTTTTTTATTCATTGTCCTATCCCTTAAAATCCAGGGTATATTCAGACACCACACATCTATAATACAAAGTAGAACGATGTCTGTCTGTCCGTCTGTCTGTCCCTTAAGATCTCGGTAACCACTGAACCGATCGGATTCTACTCTTGAGGGTATATACCTATTGGTCCTGTGGTGGTTTTAAGCTATTTTCTTGGGGGGTGGGACACCCCTAACCCCCCCAAAAACAAAAAAATCCCCCCCATATTTTTTATTTTGCTCTGGTACAGGCTGCCGCAGGCTGCCATTTATTATTTTTTATTCCAGCATTTATTTTGAATGAAAGAATAGCAACATTCTCTCACTAAAAACAATAAATATTAATTTTTTATCACCTCTTGGGGCAAAGCCCCTAGAGGCTAGGGGCGAAGCCGCTAGTTACTTAATATATAGGATTTACTGCAGGAATATAAAGGGATAAGACAATGGCCGATAATTTGATGTAAATCTCCAATGCTGATACACAAAATTACCCCTTCTCTAGATTACAATTTGTGGTTGGTAGTTAATGAACCAATCGTAAAATTTGTCGTCAAATTAGGGGTCTAAAATGGACCTCACTTATTGGTCAGTTTGTTCATCCAATAGAAGGGGAAGTGATAGGGTGGATGGAGTGTATCATTAGTTTAAAGGAAGCCTGCAAGAAATACCACGCTTTTACTGCTGAAAGATAAGATAAGATAAGATAAGATTTATTTCCTCTAAGGTGCATATAATTAGGGCGAGTTACTAATAAGAGTTACAATTATTTTTAACTAATTGATTTCTTCCTGAAAGAGAATGCATATTAATAAGGTACTAAGTTTCTTCCTGAAAGAGATTACAGGTATGATAAATAAATACATATTATAGAGCATATCTTTCATTACAATAAATATCCATGAATTGCAATTTATTAGCAGTTTAAGTTTCTAAAGTACATTTACTATTTATGTACCTAGCTCAGGGTTGTAGTGAACTACTCCTTCCCCGTTCACCTACATTTTATTTTTTTACTATACAATTATTATATAATTGAACACTGAGCAAGCTAAGAAGCGAGTGGATGGCTTAACCCCGGCCAGGGTTGTTGAACCGCAGTTCTGCGCGGCGCTTACCAAGTCGTTTCTGAGCTTAAGAAATAGTTGTAACAATCAGATTAAGTTACATAACTAAGACATATATAAGACATATATAAATTACTATACTAAGGTATGCTGAATATACCATCTAACATTCGTTCCACTAGAATCCTTACGGGGTTTCCAAAAATAAGACCAATACAATTAGGTTATCGGTGCCATGGAAGTTAACCATGTTTTTATTCCCGTTATAAACTGCGACCCCCACCGCCCTATCGTTCCCGGATTAACTGATTATAAGAACTGAGTATTTTTAATCCCGTGGGATTTAATCCCACACTTCTTTGATACCCGCTAACTTATTTCCGACCCGACACTTTATTCCTACATCCCTGGTGGCGTTTATTATATAAGAATAAATTTGCATATTTATGTTTTACGTTAGGTAAAAACTTGAGGGCTTGATGGATTTTAGCCACATTCAAACTTTGGATTGCAATAACAAGGATTACATATTCACGATGGGCGTGCATATATACCTATTATGAAAAATTTGAAAGTTAAGTGAAAAGGAAGTAAAAAGTTTATGAATATTAGAGAATATTAGAGAAAAACTGATTTAAGAAGGGTTTTTTGTTTAAGTAGCGGCGCGTGCATTGACAGTTTTTATTATCATGTAGAAATATCTTGGGCTAGGTAAGTTAGGTAAGTTATAGAGTGGCTTTGCTGACTTTGGGATGTAATTTTTTTATTAAGTTTTGGTATTAAGATTGTGTTTTTTGTATATTTCAATTTAAAAGAGGATGGAAAACTATTATTTTAGAAACACATCAGTTTACTACCATTGTTCTTCGAGTGAAGATTCCCGTATAAAGATTATTAAGACGTTAGGAAGAGAAGTTTTTTGACCGTAGACAGTGAATTTTGAGGAGAAAGAGAATAAGGACAACGAGGACGAGGACAGGGATGGCAAGTACGACGCTCGAGCGGCTGCGCACCAGAGTTCTGACCGCGGCGGCCAGTCATTGGCGTATCTTATCTGAGCGTTTAACAAACGCTTCTTTGTTAGCAGAGTTTTATCTCTGGGAGGTTCAAGTTGAAGATGAAGTCTACCTCGAATTAGCTGGGATTTATGACGAGATAAATGAGCTGCGCTCATTTATCTTTGTCGGGCAACCCCGCAGCTTAACTGGCCACCTGTCCGGGCTGTGCTCTTTGCGGCGCACACAGGCCGCCATCCTTATTGTTGAAGGAAGACTTGCTGTGTGCGCGGAAAGATGCGCTCAGACTCTTAGTGCGCGGCGCCGATCGCCATACCTACCAGAAGTGACTGACGCTAATGAGGATTAAATGATTAACTGATCTAAAATGCCGTTGAAGTTTAATGACTCTAGCAGACGCATACTGGTGCCAAAACTATATACGAGTTTGCCCATGGCTACCATATCTTCCCAGTACCAACACGCGGAGGGACCACGAACGTGGGGTAAAGGGGAAATTAGTAAAGAGCGGGGGGTGTGCTGTATAGACTAGTACACACACATGGGCAGGAGAGAGAGAGATGTTGTACGCTCCACGCTCTGAACTAAACTAAACTAAACTAAACTGCCACAAGTAGACCCAATACCCCAGATTTGAAGGCTTTAGCTTCTATAACAAAAAAATTCTAGGCATTTTAAAATGACATTTTATGTACCATGAAAATTTTGAAAGAATTTTAATGCTAATGTTAGAAATATTGAAATTAAACTATGTGGTCTAGAATCAAAATTATAAGCTTATTTTTGTCATAAATTTAGATTGCCAGTAACTAATTATATTTTTACAATAAAAATACCCATTTTTATAGTCAAAATCATTAAAAAAAAGGATGACAACATCCATAAGTAGCGAAGAATAAACAATTAAATAAGAATTTAGATATTAGTTGACAAAAGCATGTATATTAGGAAAAAATCACGAAACCTTTTCAACATTTGTTTTTAATTTCTTAATATTTATTTATATTTCAGTACTATGACTAACAGACTGACGGTCAAAGTAAATTACATACTGGATGCTCAGAACAACGGGAAATTTAATTTTGATATTTTTAACTACAAAAATTAAAAAAAAAACGGACCATAAACACCAAAGATATGAAGAAAATTGTGAAAAATATAAAAATAGCCAAAAACCTGCAAAAAGGCAGTCTGACCGCCATTGATGTGTTCTTGAAAGGAAAGGAAATTTAATTTTGATATCTATAACTGAAAAACTTTGGAAATTGGGCCATAAACACCAAAGGTATGGAGAAAAATGTAAAAAATACAAAAATAGCCTAAAACCTGCTTAAAGGCAGTCTGACTGTCATAGTTGTTTTCTTGAAACGACGGGAAATTTAAGTTTGATTCTATAACTGAAAAAATTTTGGAAATCGGACCATAAACACAAAAGATATGGAAAAAAATGTGAAAAATATAAAAAATAGCCTAAACCTGCTAAAAAGCGGTCCTATTGCCATTGATGTTTAATAGTTAATTGTGCTCCTTGATAATGGGAATGTTTCAAAAAATTTCAGCCTTTTATCTTTTATAGGAGCCGAGAAAATCACGTTTCCCCCAAACTAAGACGGTCAGACGGACCTACGGACAGACGGACATTTCAAATTATAGAGTAGCTTCGCTACTAAAAATTAAGTTTAACTTGCGTTGTACCGAGTGTACTGTAGCCAATCAGAAGGCTGAATCAGCTAAGCAACCAATAATAGCTAAGCTTGTATTAGTTTACCCCTTTGTTTCCGCTATGATTTTCGTTTAAAAATGCAATTTAAATCGAATTTTTTTCATAGATTCTGACTATGAAATGTGGTGTTTTTATTATAAAAATGTAATCAGTTACAGGCAATCTAAGTTTCTGACAAAGATAACGTTATGATTTTATGTCTAGGCCACGTAATTTAATATAATTTTTTCTTTTATGAGCATTGGAAATCTTTCAAATTTTCATTGTACATAAAATGTTATTTTGAAATGCCTAGAACTTTTTTCTTATTGAAGCTGAAGGCTTTAAATTTTGGGTATTGGGTCTACTTGTGGCAGTCTTTCAGCAGTTAAAGCGTGTTATTTCTTGCAGGCGTCCTTTAACTAGCTGCTTAAGTATCACTTAATTAGAGTACATAAAAATCTGGCGCAACATCCAAGTAATAATATATCCATTACAGATACCACACATTACTAAATATGTAGGATTTACTGCCTAACCAAACAGATATAATTCAACTAAAGAATATTTATTTATTTGCATCGTATTACAGACAACTTTCCGCAGATATCAAAAGAAATTTAAGGTACCGAAGGCCCGGTCTAACAAAACTGGGTTTAATTTCAGAATTGTATTTTGATATTCAGCGAATATTAATAGGTTTGGAAGCAATACTGGAAAATGTTGTCAGTTTAGGCTATTTTTCTAAGGGTAGTTTTTTAAAGAGCCATTCTAAATAAAACTATCTTTTAATAGTTTTTGACCAGAGGAAAACTTGAGGGCAAAATATTTGTAATTCAATTTCCCCTTCCCTGTTCCTTTATATTGTTTTTCCAATACTCTAAGCATATTAATAGTGGCTGAGGCTAGTTCAGGGATCTTAGGGGATAAGACAATGGATGAAAATTAATACACATTCTATTAATTAAAATCATTGCTATAAAAAGTCTAATATAAGTACCCAAAGTTTTTAAGCCAACAATTGAAAAAGCATTATTAATAGTGGTTGGAGGAATTTGCAGGGATCCTAGGGGATAAGACAATAGATGGAAATTAATACACATTCTATTGATTAAAATCATAGCTATAAAAAGTTTAATATATGTACCCAAAGTTTTTAAGCCAGCAAATGAAAAAGCATTATTAATAGTGGTTGGAGGAAACTGCAGGGATCTGAGGGGATAAGACAATGAATGAAAATTAGTACACATTCTATTGATTAAAATCATTGCTATAAAAAGCTTAATATAAGTACCCAAAGTTTATAAGCCAACAAATGAAAAAGCATTATTAATAGTGGTTGGAAGAAACTGCAGGGATCTTAGGGGATAAGACAATGGATGATAATTAAAACATTCTATTGATTAAAATCATTGCTATAAAAAGCTTAATATAAGTACTCAAAGTTTTTAAGCCAAAAAATGAAAAAGCAATAATAGTAGTCGGAGAAAAGTGCAGCAATTGGCGAAATTAATACACATCCACAATAATGATAAACAAGATTAACCCTTTCCTAGGTGCAAAGATAAAAAAGTTTGGACACTCATATAATGAAACAGCTTAATAAGATTTGATAATAGTACCCAAATTTTTTAAGCATTATTTAAGGGATAATGTTTATGTTTTGGGTACCACTATAATGATACACATCCCCAATAATGATAACCAAGTCACCTACTCTGTAGATCAAATTATTAGTTGATAAGTTTGGACCCTGTACAATAAAACAACTAAATAAGATTTAATAATAATACCCAAATTGTTGAGCCATTATTTGAAAGAGCATGTTTATGTTTTGGGTACCACTATAATGATACACATCCCTAATAATGATAAGCAAATTACCTACTGTGAAAACCAAAATTATAGGTTGAAAAGTTTAGACACCTCTACTATAAAACAACTACAGAAGATTTTATACCCAAAGTTTTAGAGACAATTGAGGAAGCATGCTTATGGTTTGAGTACCAGTTTAATTTACAATCGACTGTCCCCTCCATCCTTGAGAAAGTGGGAAAATCTTTACCCAACTCAATTATACTTACTTCTTCTTTTACATTAATAATGACGTTGCCTCTAGCCTCTAGGGGCACATTAGCTAGAGAGGAAGACGGTAAGTTGCCCCACGTCCCCATTTTCAATTTTAATTTTAAAAGGAAAATAAAATAAAAAATCTTGAAAAGGGTTCTTTTTTCTAGGGGTGATTTTTCTTGGAAGGGTGGTTATAAATAGTTATAAACCTCCCAATGTTCCTATGCGAAGCTACATTCTAAGCTACATTGTAAAAGAACCACATAGGTTCAATGGTCATAGATAAGAGACAGAATAATAGGTTTCCCTTATTTTAATTTAATATTGTTTCCCTTGTTAAATATCATTATTTTTAGGAGACAATCCAAAGCAGAATTGTAAAGAAATAGAGAACGACAATATTTTAGAGGTTCAAGGAGAAGTAAGTATTATTCAGTTTTTTCACACAAACTGCTTTCATTAACGTCAAAGGTTGGGGGTAAAAAATTGTTTAACCTCTTAACCCTTGAAACCCTTTTTTTTACACGCATAAAATTTAAAAAATCACATTAAATTATTTTAATAAAACC